>NW_025544670.1:223944-412687 GCF_011800055.1 Colletotrichum gloeosporioides | reverse complement strand
CCCCCCCGAGCAGATGCGGTATTGCTCATCCACGGCCTTGGGCTCCCTTCGTTTGAACTTTTAGCAGCAATATCGATGATGTAGTTGATGGCAAAACCCAATCAACTAGAAAGGAGGCTGCTGGGAAGAGTGGTGTTCCCATTGGGATTCCCGTACGAGGTCAGTCTAACAAAAGAAAAGCCCGCAGTCACACAGTCATAACCCGCAATGGTGACGATGCTGCGTTTGTAGCACAAACATTCAAGATGCGCCGAACTTCAACAACCAAAGCCATCCATAGCATGGCCAGACATTACTGCCCCTAAGTCAGCAGAGGTGCACAAGCATGGCGTACGGCTCAGTTACCGTCCCTGATCTATGAGGAGTTCGAAAGCTTGGATCAAAGCGAAAGAGTTTGGTTCTGCCTCATGCGCGCTATGTCTGACAGGTCAACAAACAAGCACAAGCCCGTCCATTATTCCTGAAGACATCAAGTGTGACTCGAAAGTCCTGGCGCTCGTTCAAAAGGCCCGTAGGCCCTTTGTAGATCACATCTTCCCTTGTTGCGTCAAGTATGCAGGTACAGCCACTTCATATCGAGGTGCTCGCGGATGATGAGGGAGTTCGCCTACACCTGTCAAGGAAACGTAGAAGCAGTGAATTTGCTTGGCTGGGTAAATGTGACCTCGATTACTTGCGCACCCCAACTTGGTGGTAGGCTAATGCTACCAAGTCTCATGACGCGTCCATTGCGAGAACTACCTCCCTCCAACTCCAACACCAGCCTCATTAGAGAATAGGCATTCCTGCCATATATCTAGCCATACAAATGGCTAATTCTAGCGCCCGTCTTTAAAATGCTGCTCATCATCTGCAAGCTCTCGTTCCATCGCCTTTAACCCCACCTGGAAACGTCGCGACTCAGATGCTTGGTCTCGGCTCATGTTATCTCGGAGCCAAAGCAGATATTCTCGAAGAACACTTGAATTTTTTTGAGTAAGGTTGGTGTCCGTCTTATAGACCTCCGTCAGCGCCCTTGGCAGGGAATCAATCCGTCTCCGATCGCTAGCTTGGCTAGGTTGCGTTGGAGTCTCCATGCCACGCTCCAAATAATGAATAATCTGTCGACATTCCACCGACATTCCACAATGCCCGCGGAGGAAGAGACGCGTTTTCTGTCTTCGATTCTTCTGAGGCTTTCACTCTGTATTTTGAGGCTATTAAGACAAAAGCTGAGATCTCCGATGGCGATGTTCAAGGTCTTCTTCGCAAAGACGTGTGCTTTCTGTTGCTTTCTCAAAGACATGTGACAAACAGCGCGGGACATGAACCGGACTGGGAATTTCCCGATGGTGGCGAAGCAGACAGAAGTGATCCTTGCGAAGACCTTGGAGGACATTTGACAAGGTGTTCTTCATCTCTGTGTCGACATCCTCACCTGCTGTCCATGATCGAAGAAACGAGGTGGTGGTCCGACTCCATAGCAGCCAATTGACGGCGGTGGGATCGCAGTTACGGCAATCGCACAGGGCGCGTGGATGATCACAGCAATTTCATGATCCCATGCGCTGTGTTGTCGAACGCTCTTCGGGTAATGAGTTTGCTGGAGGTTGGCTGGTGGGACAAAACTGCCTGGTAGCATCCTTTTCGTACTCAGGCGGGCCTCTGCCTCCGATCCGGCCAGGCGATTGGACTGATGGCCTAGAGAATCGTACAGCTCTAAGGCTCATTGCTGACAATGTTTCCAGCTCGACAAGTTCCGGGGGAGAAAGGCCTGTTGCTTGGTGTAGCTGGGACTACAACTGACTGTGCGAGGCGCCCAGTCAAGCTGTTCAGGGCGGCAAACATGACATGGCTGAAAACAAATTGTTTGTCGGTTAGACTTCCAAAGGTATCCGCAGTGTTGCTTTCCTTGGTGAGGAATACCAGAGTTGGGAAACTGATGCTTGACTCCGTGAAAGGGTGCTTCTGAACTTGATTATCCTTGTCCCGACGGTTGACGGGCAGATCTGAAAGAATATCAGGGCCTCCTAAACCTGATAAACCGGCAGTGGTGGCCTCGTCTATGTCGATGCCGGTGCTCGACGAAGAATGGTCAAACTCAGGGAGGTAGGCTTCGTCAATGCTGTGGCTCGCACCCTTCGCCTTAAAGCCCAACGAGACAGACTCATAGATGCTGCTTTTTTTAAGATCGCCATCGTGACCGTCCGTAGTCATCCGGCAGGAGAGGCCGAAAGTCAATTCTATAGACCTGGATGAGTCAATATCGGCGAGCTCTTGGGACAGGCTTGTTTCCACTCGATGGGCACTTGTGCCTTGGAATAAGATGTGGATCTGTAGCGAGAGAGATTTCTGTGTTAGTTCTGAGGGTCCCAGTCTCAAGCAAGGAAGACACAGCGTATCCTTTGAAGGTCCTTTGTATGATTGCTCCAGCTTGGCAAGCACAACGACGATGTCGTCAGGGACAAGACCTTTCGCATTTCGTTGAAACGCCTTTGGGGGCTTCGGTGATGCGAAGTCGCCTCTCGGATGCGGCAGTCCTCAGCAGGCGGCTGGCTTATCGAACCTGTGGACATGTGTCCGCGAAGATACTATAGCAAGGGGTTCGAAGGAACGACGGCCACGATCGGCAATGTCAAAGAGAAATATACAGGCGGGTTCGGCGACGCCGAAGGCCGCACAAATCCGTCGCAGCTTTTCTCGGCAGACGGAATTTGACAGCTGGATTCGATTTTGGTTGCAGTTGGCGATGATGAGATGGACAAAGTCATCTGGCAGGGCTGATATTATATCGAGGTTCGAGTGCAAAGAAGGCTTTGGATGGGGTGAAATAGTGACGGTTCGGACGTCGCCAACTCATCTCGTCGAATACCAACTCCCAAATTACTCAGAGGCCCCCTGCCGATTCTAGCGCTGGAATCGGCAGATGGCCCTCGGAGCAGCAGCCGCATGCAACGTTGATTTGGCGTGCCCAATTTGTGCTTCAGGGAACAGGTACCGCTTGCTCCAATCTCCCACCACCTTGAAAGCCCCCGGAAGCCATCGCGACCATGACCTGGATTGCATCAAACAGCTTAATCACGCCTTCAATATCCCCTCGCCGCCCACAGCCACCTGTCCCACAGTCAGAGACAGAGCGGCGCCGAAATAGATGCGCCGGGGCAATGATCTCGTGTTCCAAAGCCAACCCACAGGAGCTGTGCCAATAGGATTAAGGCGTTGACGCAAGATCATTGAACAATCTTGGGAAACGTCTGCAAAGCGAATCCACAAATCCTGATGGTTGAGTCCCGGGCGACGAAACGAATTCACTTTAGAAGGATACACCAAGCACCCGTGAATCATTGGGTCCAAGGGCAGAAGGGCGATCATACTGCTCCCGCTGCTTGTGAGCGGTGATCATTGGCGCTTGGAAACCACGAGCTTACAGCCAAACAGACGAGACCGTGCTGTGTACGCTTTCGCATCCGCACTCTTCGTTGCCTTGGGTCTCGAATTACCCATCGAGTTGCGTCGCGGTGCTTGGCGTCCCATCGTGCCAGCCCGACTCCAAGCCAAGAATTCGTCTCTGTCACCAACATTTCAGACCAACACCTCTATTGCCAAAGCTAGCTCGTCCAGCTGCTGCGGCACTGCAAGATGCCTTCGGGGAGACGGAGGAGAGGGCTTTGATTAACGCATGTCATTGGCATTGACAGAAAGGTATTAGGAAAGAAAGCTCGATGATGATGAATGGCTTCCATTCATTCATGAAGACAATAACGCTACCGTGAGGACAAAGTCTACTTGATCATTATCTCTGGATCACGGAAGAGAGTTTTGGTCTTACTGACATCGTCTGTCCCGCACCACCCGATGATGCTGTATCTCCTGGGATTCAAATCGTTGGGAGATCAGACAGAGCGGATAGAATGAACAGAAATAAATCGACGTGAATGGTACGCTTGAGCTGGCTGATACCAGCCATATTGATTTTGCGGGTGAGGATCACGAGCCTTCACTGCTTGGGGAACTAGGTCTGACCAACATATCAAGCATTCAGAAGGACGCCTTTCGCATATCATGTTCAGGGCGCCAGGTAGAGGAGCCTGACGTACAGGAATTGAGATTCCGAACTAGTTTCGTGTCTCAAAGCGGACAGTCCGACGCATCATTTTGGATCAGCTTCGGCTAAGAAGATAAGCCTCTGTTGCGGAAGACCGTTCTCAGAGCCGCTGGCGCTCGGAGAGCATGCCAAATGGCTCGGGGGCTTGGCAGAACTCAACGCAGGCGTCATCAGACCGGAGAAATCAACGATAAAGCATGTAATCGCGGTGACCATCATAAAGGGCCTTTAGATTGTTGGGATCGGTATGGCACTGGAAGCGCCAGGCCACGGCGACGACCAGGTTTACCGTTATGACAATGGCAGGTTTCGTCGAAAGAATGAGCCAGCTTTTTTCTTTTGGCTCCGTGAAGTGCCAATCAACAGGCTCTTTCGATAAATGCCCCCCAAGGCATATCCACGAACTGTATATCAATTGAAGTCTGCGTACGTTGACCTCCCGCGAGTGGAGATGCAATGAGCCTATTCCTAAGGGCATGATGAGAACATTCTTAACATGCCCGCTATGACTGGCTGCTTGGGCAAGTGTAAAAACAAATCAATTACAATTTCAATTGTCATATTTCTTCAATATCCTCTTCAGTCCTAGCCTCAAGGCTGAGAACCTGAGGGTATGTCAATATAATGAACAGTATATCCGTGATCATCAGGTCACCCGAACCAAATACTCCGCGAGCTGTGAGTCCAGGCTTGCACAAGTATAGATCAGCAAATCGGACACCGGACTAGCGAAGGAGGGGGTCTACAAGGGAAGTGTTCTCTCGCGTATTCCCGGGGACTGTCTAAATCGTATTCATAAGAGGCCATCATGGCGCCATTGCTGTGACGGACGAATATCAGGCCAGGTTCAGCATCAATATACACAGCGACGTCTACGCGAAGAGGAAATTGGCTGAGTTCAAACTCATGGGCTTTCTGCCTAGTATAGGTCGTCACAGAGTAGGTGTCTTGGAGTGGTTAATGAAGGTCTAGATGGCCAACAATTGGATCAGAGATGCTGACGCCATTTGTCAGGCTTATGCTTGGATGAGTCTGTGAATAAAATCAGTTGTCAGGTCTATGAACAAACACTTAATACTGCGATTTGACTAGATATGGTCATATTATTCAGGCTCATTCATCTCAAATAGAATGTTATTCGGCCTGTCATTGATGAGTCAAACGCGGCACACAGACTTATCATATGCGAATCTGACACCGTTGAGCCATGCTTGGCGTAATTCATCTACAAGGTCGCGCAGAAATATTGGGTATGCGTAAATTTAGGATGATGACGTGATTTAGTATTTGCGATCAGTTTGGGGGACTCAGTAGGGAAGGGTAATCGACGTTCCTGCGACATATCGAGAACGCAACAAATTTTGCTCGGTGTTGCAGGATGCGTTTCGAAGCGAAGTCATCTCAACGTGATCAATCTTACAGCTGATTAAAGGGGCTTGAAAGACTATTACTGGCTTCCGCGAAGATGAAGAGAGGCAACGCAGAGGGCGACGTCTCAGGTCACATTATGGGACATGGCTCTGAACCAGATTCCAAACCCGAACACTGCTGGGGCCAAGACCGTCGAATTGAAAGATGAGTAAAGGCCCCTCTTGGCTCGCTCGAAACACATGAATTCTGCATCTAGCTGCCCCCCATCAGGACTGAGATGTTCCAGCAGTCCATCATCATTAAATCACATTCAGAGATAGTCTACCAATCGTACAGCTGTGACAAACATGGAGGATGACGGTGGATAGGAGAATGATGAGGCACGACACATTGCTGCATGCGCGGTCGGTCCTGAAAACAGCACACTCCCACCGACCCCTCAGGTCATTGACGGGTGAACAAAAAGGAACACAAGAAAGGGCCACCCCGTTCCTCGTGAATGAACAAGTCCGCAGAATGGATATTATTCTTCAATCCAAACAAGTTGCACAGTAGATATTATTCTCCGAGCTAAATAAGCACTCATCTTAAGATAAGGGCATTGGTTCAAGAGCCAGAAGCATGAGGACATCTGGGCAGCGCGACACATTGTGGAAACGACGGAGCAGCTGAGATGTAATGCGACTTAACACGGGCCACGCAGAATCCGAGGGAGAAGGCAATGCAAACTTGCCAATTGCGCATCTTAGTCCCGGTGAAGATCGAGAAGTCGATGCTGTACTTAAACCTTACAGTATCATCACAGAGGACCTACAATTTCGCGATCGACATGAATGGGGCGACGACAAGAGCCCAGGCGCGAGAACATCTTTTAGAATGAATGAAGATCAACGTGTAGTGTCCTTGCGTACCCACGTTCGAGGATTAAGCCTCCCTTCAGGGCGGGCTGGATCGCAACTGGTCCCAGTTTTGATATTGGCTTACAGGGTATGTGTAGCATCAAAGTATGTTCGGAATAGGCATTTGAGAAGGAAACTTCAAGTTCAAAAATTGCATGATGCCGGAAATCCTGACTATGTTGACCCAGACTTATCAACATTATTTGGTCGCGCCGATCTCAGCCAGGGACGTACCTTCACGCAGCCAACAGCATCCTTGTCAATTTGATGCTCTGTCTCCACAGGTTGATCAATGAAGTTTGCACATCTCTTATCGCCCTGGAAGAGTCACTGTGTGACCGTATTATTACCAGCAGTGGCGGCATATGCCGTTGTGATCCTCTCGAGTGGTGAGCTTGGCCGGATATCCTTGTCGCCCGAGGAGGCAGCTTTGTCGTGTCCTTGTTGAATCCAGGTGACGGCGTTGAAAACATGTCAACCCTGGCCGCAGAGCCTTTACAGCAGCTGACGATATCCGTGGCAGCAACTTTTGTATTATTAACCTTCTTTATATCGATGGTCGCCATACGTGACCACGCTGAGTCGTTGCAGGAAAGTCTGAAGGTCTCAAATGAGAGTATCCCGTCGCTCAAAGTGAACCAAGAGGGTGGCACGTTTCATCTAAAAGTTGTAGTATTTGTTGTGGAAGACGACTGATTAAGTCCTACGGTTCAGATTGTCTACAAATCTCACTGGCTAGACAGGTTTTCGCCAGAATGTGCATCGAAGGCTGGATTTCGCCAATGCAGTGGCTGTAATACCTTTTGAAGCGATTGAGAATAATGGTTATGGCGGAGACGCAGACGTGCACGGTGTTATTGACTTCATCGGATCATTCATGTTACTCTTCTGTATTGGCCTGTCTCTAACGTCGCATATGAGCTGGACGAAGGAGCACGTGGTAATAGGACTAACCCTGATGATTTGAGGACGATCAAATGACAGTGAACCATGCTGTGGGTTTTCGATGCGCATGCTAGAGTGGGACCTTTTCGGAAGCAGCTGTTCAATTAACTTCACCAATCGGACCAATCCGCGGCAGTGACATGCGTTCCAGCATCAAGGTCATTACCAGAAGGCGTGAGTCACAGCAGTTTCATTGGACTATATCAAGGTGTGTTTGTTGAATGTCTTCGGGCATACTACCGAAAGGCTGTGATTCCATTCGAATTCGACCGATTCATATGACTGGTCGCTTGCATAATCTTGCATGATAAAAGACTTATGAAGATGAGGAGACCAGAATGGTTAGCCACCTGGTCAAGACAGAGGACAGAGCCACAGGAGACGGCTTTGGGACGTGCAAACACATGAACAGGAAGACTAGGCCTCCTGTGAACAACCCTATTATTTGAAACGAGGCGGAGAGATGATCTCCGAACTGTTCCGTCGGATTGGTTTCAAGAGCGTTCGCATGCTGACGAAGTAAACAACTGAGTCTTTGCGACAGTTGATGAGCTTTGAATCAAGAGCGAAGGATTTGTGAAGGAGGATCTGTCCACTGTAAATGGAATCTCATCCTCCTCTGTTGACTGAAAATCTCAGTGCGGACCGTTGAGTCCACACATTTCGTCTCCGGCTTGACTGTCAAGAGTGGAAATGATGACAGAAAGTACAAAAGGAGGCCTGTCAAAAGACAAGAAGGCAGGAAATTGAATCATTGGGTCTGTTTTAATCAAGTCGTTCACAAAGACTGGTGTCGCATACCCGGACAAGCATTGCACGACTCGTTAAGGCCAGTCAGAGAGTGTGTGAATTCGAGTTACATGTCCAAATCGTAGTAGACATTTTCTTGGTGTTGGTATTATTGTACTTCAAATGACGTGCCGATTCTGCTAGGAGGATACCAACTGTGAGCTCGAAATGTGCTTCTTTCTTTACGAGGGCGGCTCTTCCGTCTTTCAAAGCCAGAAACGGCAGACGCAGACCCCAAGGGAATCTTTTCGTTATATCCAAAGGCACTCAGAGTCTTGAATCCATTACCTCTGCGTGATACCGAATAGTGTCAGACATGTTAGGCCATCAAGAAGGTCTCAGCTGAAGGTACGTTCCCACCAGGCTTCGTGATAATGAGAGAATTTGGAATGGCAACAACAGTCTAACCTTTCAAAAGTCCAAGGTTCAACCGAGCTTGAGAGGGCTCGATCTTACATATCTTAGTTTCCAACGTAAACCATGAATGAGAATGGAACAGGCATCTGAGAGGCAGAAAGAGAGGTGCTCAAAAAGTCCTACAGGCACTCACTTCGCACTAATGTGCAAGCCTGGCAACTTGTGTTGTGTTTCACTGCCAGGAAGTCCACCAACAACATGTCGTTTTGGACAGTTGGAACGTCAGTGTGTGCCGGTACTGGAAGCCCATGATGGCTCAATATGGCATTAGGTGCAGGAATTGGCTGGATTCGAGGTTCGTAGGGTAAATCAAGATGGCTTGAAGCTCTGGCCACAGTGGGTCGGCTGGAATAATGTGTGCTGTTAGTGCTTCTCAGTGTCAAGATGAGGATGATCAACTGAGTATTAAGCGAGTCGCTGGCGAGCTCGTCAACAGCGTCTTTGTTACGCGGTGAGTTCGCACAGCCCTACACTTCTTTGCCCTTCCTGAAGACGGTTCCGCTTTTTACAGCAACATCGTACCCCAAGGCCTCCTGAGAAGAATTATCGCCACCTTCCAAAATTAAGAGGCATTGCCAAGAGCATCGTCTGAGAGAATTGCTTGGGACTTTGTTCTTAGGGATAGATCTGCATCTATTCCAGACCGCTCTGAACTTTGGTATCGGTTCGAACGTTCTAGACATTCCTTCTTCGCATTGATGGAACCATTCGTGAGATTTTATTTCGGCTCTTCGCTGTTTCCATGAGCAGTCTGCCGGCTAAATTGAAGACTACTTGCAATTATTCTGGGTTCCAAAGTCATTCGACTATGAAGTGCCATCGGTGCGAAATGGGTCGGCCATAGAGGTTTCTCCATAAGCCATCCTAGTGTTATATATTTCCCCATCAGAGTCTCACGATAGTCAACATGTGTCTACAAGCGGTAACCTGCCATACGAAAGTATGAGAAAGAACAGTTGATAAAGTGACAAACCTAATGTAAGTGCGTTGAAGGTGAGCCCAACACACAATATAAAAACTCAGTCCACGTTCATCTATCAGTATCCCACATACCAACAACGTAATAGTGAGTCACTTATAGCGTTCTTCAAGAGCCAATCAAACTGCAAATCTCACTGGATGTGGAAGGAGATAAAATTCATTTCTCCTCACCCTGGACCCCCAAACGCACGTCAATGTATGGATCATCATTCGAGGTTGAAAATGTCTCTCGTTGGTAAGTCTTCCGTTACTGAAGTCTTCACTTCACGCAATTAAACATGAGTTCCTGCGGATGTCGATGGTCAGCCCGTAAGGAGAGCAAATTGTCATTGGTTAATGCTAGTATGCATCTGACTAGGAAAGCGTAATATGAAAAGCAGCAAATTGTTCTTGACCGGCAGGAAAGTCGGCATAGTCATCATGGACAATAAGACAAATCAAATTTGCTCGCCATAGCTTACCTGTCAGACTGGAGTCTGTTTTTCCAGGTGAACCATGAGAGTATCGCGCGATGTATGAATGTTATGACCGCTAGAAAATTGCACAAAACATCATTCTCTGCTCTGCGCAGTGGTCGCCACGGACCTACCTCCGGTGCACTCTCCGGTAGACGATCACTGCCAGCAGAAAGAATCTCAATTTAATTCCGAACTCCTTGCATCAAATAATTTGAATGCTGTGAGCCTTTGCTGGCGGGCGATAAGATCGGATTTGTGCATATATGGAGTTGCGCAAAGTTTGCATGAGACACTTTCTCGAGGATCTAGGCGTGTTCGAGTCAACTGAAGCTTTGTAAAGGGGATGACCTTCAGATTGCGTGGGTTGTAGAGATGAGAAGCGAACAGATGCGAGCTTCGCCGGGCCTGTTCGCTGAATAGCAGCTCATTGCTCAGAACTCCAGAGGAGAACGATGAACAGCAATGAAGCTTGCGATGAGACTTGCAATGACGCTTGCAAAACTTCGACACGCAAATATCAGCGCGCTTGCATCCTATGCGTGTCGAGGTGCGGGGACTTTTAATGGCGCTTTTTGAATGAGTTGACGCATGTGTCTACGAGCAAACGTAAGCCATGGTAAATTGCACCATTCGGTAATCCGACCATGTTGTTTGTCGTTGAAACGGCAGGCGGCTGCTGCTCATTCATTTACACAAGATACACTGTCGCAGTCCTGTAAAATGGTATTTACGGTTGCTAACTTTGTCCTGAACACCCAATAACTTGGCCCTTGGCAAAGACCTGATCTACTTTCATATCACAGGCACGTGGCTGCAAATAACATCCAGCGACCACGAGGTGAATGAGAACTACGTAGATGGGCCATCGATGACAACCTCCTTTTCTGTTTCCTCGAACTTTCTGGCTACTGCAGATTTGCTCAACCTCTGCATGAAGCGGAGTCGAGAGCGCTCTGGGTCTGATAGACAGGCTCTCATCTTTTGTGATATTACTTCCTAGCGATCTCATGATCGACGAAGATGGTTGCATCGAGCTCCAACTCGTATCAGCACCCAAGGTCTTTTGGACCGGAGGTGATCCGTCAACATTCTGTCAGATGAGCTGCGATGAAAAACGCCGTCTATTTACTCGTTAAGGTTGATGTGAATAAGTACGAATTTCTCAATATTGAACGCTTGTAAATGTCGGCGCCTGGTCTGATGCAGTGTTGTCTTGGCTCCCTATGTCAACGATTGAACTAGCTTGAGCTGCCTAGTCTTTATCACGGCAATTTTATGAATATCTACTTCGGTCTTGTCATCTGAACAACGTGGCTTCTGTATCTTTTCATCGTGGCTTTCACCGTTTGAAGAGCATTGCTGGAATAGCCTGATTGAATCTAGAGTTTGCTGTCTGATGGTTTTCGTCTCGGACACCGTGTAATGCTGGCGAAAGGACGGCAGCAACAAACTTAAGACTATCCCGCATTTTGGGCACTTGAAGCTTGAAGAACTTCTGACCCCTGCTTTGGGCAATCTGAGCGTGACGTGAACAGGTGAGGTCCGTCTACAAGGTTTATCATTGAATAATCGTATCCTGACCTTCAGATGGACTCTCCTTGTTGAGCTTGAAGAATCAAAGTCACCACTCAAGCCGCTCGGCTCAAGGATCACAGCGAAGATGTTTCTGGCGTTGTACGACGCCGCGAAGGATCTTGATGTTCTGCTGTGTCCCCGAACTATGATTTAAGCTGCGATAGTAGCAGAGGATAAATGTGGGGGAGTTATGGCATGTATGCTCCAGCAGCAGGCCCTGGCGAAGTAGCCATGCTGAGCTGCTGCGACGTAAAATCACGGGGAGACCATTTTATGGAATCGCATCTCTGCCATTCTTCCTTTAGCTTTCGCAACGGTCTTGAAGTTCGACTGTGTCCATGCCAAGCGTCAGCTATGATTTGTGGCGAATACTCTCGATCGAAAGCCAGGTCTTCAATCGATGATTTTGGATTTTGGATTTTGGATTGAGCGTTATGTCGGTCTTAAGGGCCCTGAAGGTGATAGCAGCGTCAGCCAAATCTTATTTTCATTGTCCACATAGAGGCTGACGGACTGGTAGCTTGGGTAGGCTTGCATGGCGCAGCATGGTCGATGCAGCACGTTTCAGAGATGTAATCATGGGTATGGAATGGGTTTCCGTCATGAGTACCTGCTCTGAAAGCCTGATTTGAATGAAGGTTCTATCGGAGTCACAAAACCTATTAATCCAGAGCTCCCTCCCTGTTCCGTGACTGAAGAACCATTTCGAGGGAGGTGAGTATGTAAAATATATGTAGATTGAATGAATGGCCGCTACAACCGATGAATTTGATTCCATTCATACGATTTCGGATGCCACGCGAATCTTGTAGGTGGATCTTAGCTTGGATATCGATGCTTTTCGTGCGCCAATTGAGATCTGGGGGTGGGACTTTCCTCGCCAAATAAGGTCTCTTGATATCTTCCACCTCTGCTACTCGCTTCCTCTTCCCATCACGGTTAGCCAAATCTGTGCCAAAGTATGAAGCAACTGTGATGGCACTTTCCCCTTTTTACGCCTCTGGTGGTGAGGAGTTCGTCTTACCCAGCGGATCCATCCCAGTTCTCTCCAAAGCGAAAATCCCGACCGTGAGAGATCAAGATGTCTGTGTATCCGTAAAAAGATTAGAGTTCGGTCTAACCTGTCATCAAGAACCTGAAAGACTGCGATCCGGTAGCAGACTTGGTGGTGGGCAACCATAAGTGATACGCCGGCTTGCCCGGGCTCGCTTGTTTGAATACAGCCGGCCGAACCCAAGAAATACATTCTTCAGCGCTAAATATTGGTGAGAAACGCAGGGTAGCTTGGACAAGCGCAAAAACTTGAGTAAGTTGGCCCCCCTCCACCCCTCTTTGTAAGGACCGGCTCATGATTCCAAAGGAATTGGATTGTTTGTTCTCATACTTTCGATGCTCAGCATTCTGGAAAGCATTTCACGGACGGGACGTGGAAGCACGCGAAGCACCATCAGAACCAATAGTGTTATTGTACCACGAGAGTCGCGCGCCAGTTGTTCATTTGGCTATTGCGTTACATAAGTGGCTTGTGTCGGTCGCGAAGGATGGACGCACATGTAGGATACGGCGTCGGCCCCACTTTCGGCCTCCCGATGAACGGGCTGCCCCAGAGGACCGGCTTTGCCCCAACATGCGCTCGATGAGTCCGCGATGGATCGATCACTAGTGCATGGGGGCTTTCTCTACACCGCGGCAAGCGCGTGAATGGCATTAGAGCTTCAACTGACCTGGTCATCAAGTCAATTCCAGAGAAAGGTGTGTTCCTACCCGGGGATCTGACGACCCCCATCGTCCCGCATCCGCCCGGTTGGTATGTCCTGGCTTTTAAGGATACCCATCTTCAGAGGCCAGTTACCTCTTCAAACAACCGAAACGGGCCGGTATCAAGCACTAGTGTGCTTCTGTCCCACGATTCCAAGGCGATTGCCCTGCTTCACAAGTCGATGTCCCGACTTTTCGGCACTTCCACCTCCAGAGGCTCCTCCCCCTGGACACGACAGTTGCTTCACATTTTTTCCTGATTGCTTGGTGGCTTAGGCACCTGCCCGTTGACTTTTACGTCGATGACTGAAAAAAGGTTGTGCTCTTTCTCCACGATTGTAGGACAATTCCCGTGCCGAATGAGTTCACGCCCTGGTTCCTCAAGACTTCCACTGTCGGAGCCTTCTCCATGATGCTCGCCTCTTTGTTATTCTTCTTGCCTCAGGTACTCTCCGAAAATAGACCACAAAGTCACTGCAGGCATTGATGCACCTCGCCCCTCCAACGAACAACAACCGAAAAGCTTCTTCACCGGCACCAGGACGATCCACGTCTGGGCGGTTCTGGCATGCTTCCTTGGTCTGAGCATGCTAGCAACTGCACTGCCTGTAGTGGTGCATGCATGTGGAGCCCTTGCAAGTCTCTCATGCTTTTTCGCAATTTGCAATTTCTTGCTGACGAGATTTAACGTTCATGACGGTTGCCGCCTGAAGCTCTTGCATCGACGCAATACCCGCTGCCCGTCATCAACCCATACCAATTATCTCGCTACAAGGGAATCAAAGGCTCTCGGCTCCGTTGCGCAAGCCAGACCGTTTGCGTCGCTTCTGCTACTGCGGACAGCGGTGGTCGTCATGCTCAACTGGATTTGCTGGGTGATCGCCTTCCCGACGGGGCTAGCAATAATCGTAGTATACTGGAATGGCGTCGGTGAAGTGCTGGTGGCTGTCGTTCACAGAGGCGTGCAGAAGATTGGAAGAACGCAGTTGTTTCCGTCGTCATTCCGTCGTCCTCATTGCCACTGCGGTATCGCCGTCGTAGTCATCGTCTTCGGCAAAGCTGTTGCTGCCTTGCTGCCTGTCGCAGCCCCAGTGGCGTGGGTTGAACATGGTGTGATCGTTGGAAACGTCTCTTCCGAGTGCGGAGAAAAGAGGCAAGAACCAGCGTAATCCCCCGTTCCACTTCTAGAGCTTGAGATCATCTCCATCATTGCCGTCGGTGACTCACCTGTGGGATGCTATTTGGTTCAATTCCTCTTGTCCATCCAAACCGTCCATGCTCTTCGTGCCTGGCTCGCCCAAAAGAGCAGCAGAACGTTGCCCGTTATTCCATTACACCTCCTACATCCATCATTCGTCATCTTACGAACTCAGGGCACCATATAAATTCTCGTGACTTCCGTGATGGATCATGCATCTTACCCCTTGCATGGCCCATCCTGGCAGTCTTACTCATGCTTGCAAGCGAGTATGCACGAGTCCACGGCGGGAACATGCAAGCACAGCTGATGGTCATCACCTGCTGACAATCAAGCCGCAACTCAAGTGCTCGTTCCAGAGATACATCCTACTAACTGATGTGGAAGAATTATGGTGGTGATGTGTTGTTTTTGCAGCAGACGGCGGGTCGGGAAAAGCTGCAATGTGATGACGGCGACGGATGTGGGGCCCGAAATTCTGAGAGCAGGGGCAGCTGCGCCGTCGGCGTTGAGCCGACCCACAGCCAGGGCATCTTTGATTGGCTGAATCGATTTCCCGAACTGTTCGGGAAATCAGATAAGGTGTGGACCCAGCTTATCGTCTATCGATAAGACATGGTACGTGCACGCGACGCCGTCTCAATTGCATCTGCTCGTCAGTGAGATCGAGAGCTTTGCGCCGGGCGCAGAAATCAAGCGCGCTCAATACGGCAGCTGCTGATGCGATGCTAGGCCTTGCAGAAGCGATTTCAATTGATGCATGATGCCCCGAGCGGATGGAGAGCACCGGACAGACTCTGTCCAGAACAACGCAAGCAAGCGAGTCAGCAGATGCAACCCACCGCCCGCGATCGCCTGCACGGTTCATCCGGGCGTCATTCGCAGCACTTCACAAATGACATCTCTGACCATAGAGAGTCAATTAGCCTCTCTTCGGCTGCAAGTAGTTGGGCTGGGCTCTCCCTCAACCCAAAGGCCGACGGTCTTCTTTTTTTTTTTCCCCCTTTTTTTTTCCCTGGGGGCGCGCCATTCGGAGTTTTCTCCCAGGTACTTTCCTTGGGTCGGTTGGCTTGAGACAAGCAACGACGGGGGAGGAACGACTAAACAAAGCTGGCAAGAGCTCCCCACCATCGGACCTGCCTCCGTGCCCCTCCCCCACCACAACTGCCCTCCGCGTCCAGATGTCCAATTGCTGCACCAGTTCGCCTGACGATCCTTCAACTGCTTCCAACTTTCCCACCACCACCTCCTTGGTGCTGCTCGGTACCTCAACAACATCGGCGTGCTTTCAAATGCGTTGATCGCCAGCCTTATCGCCAGCCTCTGGTTGCGTCTTGACGATTGATGCCACCCTAATGCTGGCACAAGCCCCCGATCCCCGTCCTCCCGCCCCAACGCACGATCTCGACCAAGCCATCTGGGAGTTGGCACAACTCGCTACCAACGCCGCGAACTCGCTCGAGAACCTCCTTCGTACATTCCAAACCGCCTCGAGCGTCCACGGGAGAGAAAAGGTCCTGAGCCTCCTTCCTGCTGACGTCACAGAACTTGTGACCACCGCTGGAGACAGCGCGCGATATTTCCCCCCGGGCAAGTCTTTGACGCAGCGTGCGCTCACTGAAGTCAAGCACGCTGCCGACCGCTGGCGAATTCACCCAGGACAAATCGTCGGTTATTTTCTGAACATCTCACAAACATTCACTGTTCTTCTACACCGGCTCTCCAAAACCACTGGGTGGGACCAAGCAGTGGCGTGTTTGGAGCGAGCAAAAGCACTCCGAATCCGGAGTGGTAGCCGTGGTGTTTCCAACAGCACCAATTGGCTGCCAAAAGACGTCGAGGTCGCGCTCAAACTTGCCACCGGGTCGGAAGGAGGCACCGACGAGAAGCCAGCAGAGGCAGCGGCCGAGACTTCGACAACTGTAACTGCGCGCAGTCTAAACGAGGCAAGTCGAGCATTTCCCCTTTGACCTTGTCTACTTTTCCTTCTCAAGCATGCAACTGACAGTTCCTTTGACAGTCAACTCGTTCAACTCCAGCGACGAAGCCAACCTCGACCCGATCTGCGACTGCATCTGCCATCGAGCGAAGAACTCATCTTTCGAGCAGCGGGTTCTTCGAAAGGTACAAAGACTACCAAGACTACGAAGACGCAGCGATGGCGGACGCACATGACGACTCAGGCTACCAATCAAACCACTCAAGAGCTGGTACACCTCAGCCTCTGCCTAAGAAGCACACAGGCATGGGTCCTCCGTCGGCCAATACAAGGAAACGGTCTACTACAGCACCAGTCTCGGTCTCTAAGCGGCTAAAGACTGCACAATCCGACAGACAAGACACTCTGAAAGGTCCGAAGGCATCTTTCCCGCCGTCCAGCACTGCTCTGCCGTCTCGCAATACGCCCTCAAGTACCACTCAGCCGTCTGTTGCCCATCCGCTGTCAGCTGCTGCAACCTCGGACGCGGATACCGATACGCCTTCTGCTCCTGCTTCCGATCCCCGCAAGCGAGCCTTGTTTGGCGCCCTCATGGAAAACCAATGGTGCGAGGGGGCAGTGATTCGCGACGCTCTGAGAACCATTGTCTCGCTACGCCATAACACATTCGCTGCGGAACCTTTCCTTCTGGGCACCGAGAAAGAAAACTGGGAATGGGGCGTTGCTGGCATTGATGCAAAGGAGGAAGGGTCGGTCCTTCTCTGTCCAGTCCGATGCGAGGACCACCATTGGGTCCTCATTGAGGCATGCCCCGGCCCCCGAACCGCCCTTATTTACGACTCCCGGCCAGATTGTCCGACCGTCCATTCTGCGGTTGATGAAATCCTTTCCCGACTCGACGTCTTGGTGTCCACGCAGACACCCACATCTTCATGGGGCATCACCCGAAAGGCTTGCGCTCAACAGATACACAAAGACGACGATGGAATTGCCGTCATTGCGAACGCTTTTTGTGCCTTGTCGGGGTCAGCTCCGGAGAGAACCTTGGATTCGCGGGCCTGGCGGCACAGTGTGGCAGCGTTTCTGGAAGCTCTGGGACGCAACGATGTGGCCGGCCAGTTTGATGCGCAAATGAAGGAAGTCACATATGAAAGCATAATGGACCAGGCGAATTTGGCGTCCAAAAGCCTACCACCACCTCCTGATCTTAAGGACTTGGAGAGCTGGCTCAAACAGAGTCGGGAATATATCGAAGCGGTGAAGAAGCAAGGGCTCAGTGCAACCAACGCCAAGCAGAGTCTTCTAGAACAGCACCTGGAAAACGTGAGGTCTCAGAAAACCATCATGGAGAAGCTGGTGGATCTCGGCAAGGCTACCAAGAAAGACCTTTCGGCCGAGCAAGCTTCCATCAAAACAAAGATTGAAGAGACCTGGCAAGCGTTGGGAATGGTGCGAGACAACCCGAATGCTGAGTGGACAGAGGGAGCGGGACAATCGTTAGACAACTTGATCTTAGACCGCCGAAAGAAGTCGAAGGCTGTTTTGGAGATATTGAAGGTGGTCTCGAGACTGGACGGCGTACTGGAAAGCCTCCAATCTCGCGCAAACACCTACGAGAAAGTTGCCAAGGAGGTCAAGGTGTACGGAAAGTCACTGGAAAACGCTTGATTATGCAGGAACATGGCTCTGGAGTGGATAGTTGTCAGGTCATCGAGGGTGATCGCCCGATAGTTGTAGCACAAAAGCCATCAAAATATCCCTCTAAACCCGATGTTCAAGACGTTTTCCAGTGCGAAAGGTGTGATGCAGTTGACCAACGTCAGGGGCCTCGACACGGCGGGCGGTCTGGTGTGCTGCTGGAGAGACGGGCGGACGCGGGTTGGATTCGACTGCGGCAACGATACCTGCTGGAGGCGAGTGGGGTGTAAGCACACAACCTTTGCATTTCTATGCAAGGCCTGGCGAAAATCATCCACAGCTCGCGAGCTGGGACGTCTTCTGGGGTCCCGCCCTGCAGTCAACTTGGTCTTCAAGGCAGAGGTTGACGGGAGGTACGAAGAGGCGTGCGGGTGGGATGGCAGACGTCGACACAGGCCGGCCGCTGGGAGGCGGAAAACGAGTACGTCGCCTGAGTCTTTCTGTTGGTTCTTTGGGCTCGGGACAGTTCTCCCCCTGAATCACAGGCCATGTCACCGGCCTGGCAGGACGCTTCCGGGGTAGGCAGCTACCTACCACTAACCAGGTAGGTAGGTACCGTCCCTTGTGGAAGACATCGCGTGCCCTCCTGCTAAGTAAGGCAAGGTAGGCAGTGGATCACTGCGCGCAGCACCGACAGGCTCCCATTCCTGCCCTGGGTGTCTCGGGCATGATTCCCAGCGACCAACACCACGCACCTCAATCACAACCAGTAACGAGACCGAGGCCGATACCGTCTTTCGCCTCAAGTCACCCTTGAACATCGCACTGGTATGAGGCCATGGCCGATCTGCGGAACGGAAAACCAGAGACACTGGCAATGCGGTGACATCTCCCCAGTTCCCTCGCAACCGAGCAAGCCCATGTTTGCCCTGGACACTCCGACACCCTTCTTGCTCCATTGACGGTCTACGATCGAGAACCCTCTGTTGCCAACCAATGCCGTGTGCGGCGGACCCGAGGCAACAGATAAAAACACAGACACATGCGCGGCCAGCTCCACGCGGAACATCGGTCGGTCATTGGCCATCGCTGGAGGCGGAACCTGGGAACAACCGAAACCTGGGCTCGATATCACGATAGCTCCCGTCCTGGCATACTGCGATGCCATCGACTGGTCGCCTTCCAACGAGCTCGTTGGTCGCTGCCAGCTGGTTTCCGTGGACAAATCTACGAACTGACGTCGCATTGCCCAAGTCGCCGCACCATGTCGGAGCAGGCAGCCACGTATGTGTACATGCTCTCCTTCCATGCATCAATGGGATGATTACGTCACAGGTTACGAGATTACCATATGGTAATCTCGTAATCTGGCCGACCCCGATATGTGTACGGGTGTTTACGTCACAGGTTACCAGATTACCATATGGTAATCTCGTAACCTAGTCCACACCGACATGTGTAGGAGCCCTTTCAACATGCTCGCACGACAAGCAATGCCATTAAAATGATAACGGCGACAAATCACTACAAAGGGTTCCTTCTCGTCTCTTAGCACCCTTGGCATCGCGGCTACGGGTTTCTTTGCTGTCCTTCATGGACCATTCGAAGCATCACCAGGCCGATCGGGAAAGGTCAGGCTCAACAAGCTGACGGACTGATGCAGGCTGGGCAACTTGGGCCCAGCGTACGTTGTGACCTCTTGGCTTTTGTTGGCTCCTTGATTACCTTGTCCAACCTCATCTGGTGATTGCGCTCTGTAGACAGCCCCCAGCCCTAGCCTCCGTGGCCCCTCCTCTTGTCGTCCTTCGCCTTCGGCCAACTTCTTGTTCCACAAGCTGGCCCATTACTTTCTACCTAAATGCCTTTCCACTGAAGAACCTGAACCGACACGTACGAAGCAGTAGCGCGCGCGCCAGCCGAAACCCATCCATCTAAGTTCCCAAATCTACCGTATCCCTCCTCGTCGGTGGCAAACATGCCGGATTTCCGTACAAATACACGGATACTAGGACACTTGGTTCATGCAGCCCGAAAGAGGCCCTTGGGTGTCAAGTCTGGTCGTGCTGCGCGAGCTGCCACTGGCGCAACATTATGATCTGGTCCCCCTTGAAAAGCATCTTCATTGTCGCCGCTCAGAGTGGCTTAAAGGTGAAGAGAGAATCCGCCGTCCCATCCATCCTGTGAATCTATATCTAGCAAAGACTTCGCAGTCTGAGGTGAGCAGTGGGTTATCCCACATCACTAATGGACGCTTCCTCTGTGGGAGCAACGATCTATCGGGATTCATGGTGTCCATAGACACGCGGCGGAGGCTGAAATGTGGCCAATGTCGGCAGGGAGACGTGGCTTCAGGCATCCGGCACGAAAGCGGAATTTTGTACAAGTACCTGGCGCCAGGGTTAGCTTGAATTATTCGCGTGGGCTGCGACTTCTACTCCATGGTCCAAAAACATTTCCATTCCAGCGGGAACACGACTAAGCTCCGCGTTCAAATGCCCATTGTCCTTGGCGTCTCGGTTTCAAGGGCTGGGATGGCGGTTCGGTCACCAGACGGATTAGACGCGTTGAGGTCTAACATGTGCATTTGTAGTAGTCTGACACCGAGAGGGGAAGAAGAGAGATGATAACACTTCGCTTGTGAATTTCATCTTAGTGCAGATGGTCTTTCTTGGCTGCCAAAGCCGTAGGTCAAACAGGGACGGACATATTTTATCGATACCGTTTGGATACAACAAAAGGATTCTGGAATCAATTGAATTTGTACGCTTCTATTGCGAACCAAGTCAACTCAACCTCGGGACTTCCCGCCACACCATTATGGGGTATTTGTTCGTTTCGTCATCCATACTCAAGCAGAAGTGAGGACCGCAAGTGGATACTGCACATTAAATTCCAGCTCTTCGGATGAGCCATAAATTTGTTTGAAGGCCCCTGAGTAGAAGAACGACGCGGAGTAAGTTGCGAAAGAACAGTGTAAGACGTCAAGGCGGCGCAACCATTGTGAGGACAAGAAAGCAAACACGATCGACGAAGCCCCATACACACAATATATAGTCATTATTACGGCAATTCTGTCCAGTATGGCGGCATGGATCAGAGATGACACTCATCAATGCCTTGCGTATTATAGCGAATACCAAGTTGATAAGAAGGATGGACAGAGGGTAGAATGCAAACGTGCGAAAAGAAATTTGAAACATCACCCCAAAAACCTTTTCACGGGGCGTAGCTATCCATCGCAATCAGGATAGACGACGATGTGATTATTTGTCGATTTCTGCCCCAAGCAACGGAAAAGCGATGACGAGAGACAATCTCAGGACTCAACTGACCTCACATTACTCACAAGTCCTGAATACAGCTCACCTTTTATCCACATTTCCAGCGAGTTGCAGTGGCTTTCATCTTCGCGTCCACTTCCCACAATCTCATGCTCGAAGAGATTCTGTCTCAGCGACTCAATTCAATGGTATCCCAGCTTCTCGAGGCCCCCCGACTTCCCCAACCTTCAGATTCCTCATCACGCCGCACAACAGCACACCCCCGGTGGGTCCACCTGTTTGCGTAGCCCTGCCGCCAGCATATTGCCGGACCTGAGCACTTTTCCAAGGGTGTCAGAGAGAGAGGCATATTGAAATTCTGTCAATAGGTCAGGCAGCGCCAACTCAAGTTTGAAACACTGTGGTTCGAGGTTTTCACGCAGCTTCAGTAGCTGAGGTTGAGAGCCAATGGCCGCTCCCTTCTCCCTCGCAATGCCCGTCAAGTCTGCCCTCTATTTTCTATCTTTCCACATTTCTCTTCATGTATTCATCAGGCACTAGATTAATAAGTCTAAGAACTAACATCGGACGTCTGCCTGTATGAGTTTCTCTGTCGGCTCCAAGCCTGTTGCACATTCACTCAAGGGGACTCTAGACTGAACCCGAAGAAAGCGAGACCAGAGACAGAAGCTATTATGTCGTGGACTCTTCATCAAAAGCCGGTGCAAATGATGGTTTGATGCGAGCATGTGGTCTTCGCACACCCACGCGACAAAAGTGACCGACCGACTTTCCCTGAGTGCACCCACCGTGGCATGTCTCTTCATGTTCCGTTCGACACGGATCATCTTACCAAGAATATGCTTTCGTGACGACTGGGCAAAATGGAAACCACCAATCTCGGGAGTCACGTTGCGTTGACGTATCTAGGGGTAGCGGACATATGGGTCTGCCATCCGTGAGCGCGCCTGCGGATGAGGTCCCTTCATCAACCAGCCGTCCCAGCTGCGGACGTGAGACGGCAACACGCGCCGCGCGATGCCTCGCAACGCGTCCAGTGTAGCCTGGGAGCATCAGACTACCAGCGACCACACAACACACTGGATGTTCGCATCGCGTGTAGGCCAAGGACGCTCTCTCGACAACCCCTGGGCTGTCGTACCACAGAGCAGAATATCCCAAGAGGGCCTGTTGGATGGATATGGATTCGGCGGCTGCGGTGTTGCAGTGCAGGGCTCGTCTGGTTGATCATCTTTTAGGCGCGGAGCCGTTGTGCTCAGGTCAATTGGGCGTCCTTTCGCAAGGTGCAGGGCCAAGGCCAGCGCCGGTAGTCATCAGGTCAGTAGATAACAGCACTATAGCAAGACTTGATTATGCAGGATTGCGAATGGCAGCATGTATTGTAGTGTACAGTACGTTGGGAAGTGTGGCTACTACCCTACGGATAGAGCATAAGTTCCACCTTGTACCGTGTGCATCGCAAGCGAGATGGCGCACGCTCGCGCTCATCATCAGTTCAATACGCTGTGACTCCGGACGATCGGTAGTGGGTGCCCGTTTCCTGGTAAGGCCGGCGTGATTGATAGTTGGCTTGCTTGTAAGCCTCCAGTGGGCGTGGTGGGCTCGTTCCAGAGGTTGCATTCGTCGACCACGGCGCCAAGTGTGCCACCAATGGATTATCTGGCCGCTTTCCGCGGTCAGTCCATCGCTCTTTGGTCCACTTGATAAGCTGTGATGGGGCTGTATTGTCTGCCAACGGTTCAGGCATCGGGGGTCTACTGCGTACACCACTGCACGTCAACCAGGGTCGCGAGGGGGCATCTCCAACCCCGGAATCTCTCCGCTATGCTGCCGGCAAAGATCCCGGCACGCAGCATGCGGACTTGCCTCGCCGGTCTAAGCGGGTCAGCAACGCACCGTGTCAGGGACATCCGTGTCGGCCGCCCAGGCCTGGCTTCCGGCTGGTGAAGCCGTCGGCCGGGGACCGGTTCGTCAAAGGAAGTGCCGGACCGGTCACGCCGTGCATGCGTGGTGGTGAGGCACATGACGTTGCGAGAATGCAGGCCCCTGTAGATTCTGTATACCAGGCGTACCGTCGAAAGAGCTCCCATGACGCCACGATACATGGCGTGGAACGGTCAGAGTCGCGTAGGAAGCCGTCCAATTCGTTAGCTGCAGGCTACCCTACTGTCTGAAGTAGCTGCTGCTCTCAACCCCTCTGTCCAGGCCGCTGTAATTGTGGGCTTGATTTGAGTGGATGAGCCCACCCATCTCGGCGTCACATCAAGAAAGCGCATGGCCATCGTCCGCCCAGGTCTGCGCCGTCCATGAGTCTAGAAGACTCTGGCAGTTGGTTCGCCTGACAAACAACCTCGCTTCGAGCGAGCGCGAACGGAAGGAACGCGCCATGAGCTTCCGCAGACCCCGGGAAATCGATCAGATGGAGCCACCGGGGGGATCTTGAAGCTAGCCAAATGCATGGTTAGGTTGTAAATGAGGCCTATGTGTGCGCCCAAGAACAGCGTCTGGTCTGGTCCACCTTAGAATCCGAGAAGCCGTTCCTCGTCTTCTCCCAAGTCGTTCCAGGGCGGTGCCTTGGAAGCGAAGATCTTTCCCCATCGCGTCGCTTGCTACGAGGCAGTAGGCGCGCTTAGTCCTTCGACCATGTGGTGGTAGTGGCGTATTCAGCAGCATCTGTGTCGCTGCTGAACGGGTCTTGTATCCCGGTGACAAAGGAGCGGCAACCTCAACTCAACAGAGGATCTGGTTTATTTGCCTCATATAGGCTGTAGGGCTTTCCAAATTCTGTCTTTTACTTTCTTAACTTGGGCATCGACAGTCTCTTCTATCGCTTTCGCCATGGTGTCGTCGATGGTCGTGCAGAAATCCTCTTTAGTCGTGCGCCCTATGTCTTCTATCAAACCCTTAACCTCGTCACAAACGTCTGGCATCTGGTTCTCAAGCGCACTGCACCTGGCCTCGAGATCGTCGACCGTAATGTCGACACTGTCAAGGCTGCCCTCGTACCCGGCTTGACGACTTTCCAGCTCATGGCATTTTTCCTCCAGCTCCTCGTATCGTTTTTCAAGCGCCTTGTTCCGTTCCTGTGATTCCTCCAACTTCTGGTGTAGTCGATGGATTTGTCGCTGCTGCTCCTCAAACATACGCATGAGCTGATCGGCCGAACAGACAGCCAGAGGGCGCTGCAGCTTCTCCGGTCGGGGGGCGTCTGTCAGAGACATTGTGGTGGGGGATACGTTGGCATATGGACGTTTCCTTTTGGGGGTCGGGTGTGTATGCAGGTCTTCGATTCCACATGGGAAGACGCTCTGAAGAGAGTCTGGCGCATCACTCCGAGGTTCAGCATTACTATACTTTGGCGGGCTGTGGTCGGACCCGGAAATTGCGGCGAGGACGGCTGCGGCATCTGACCTGGTTGTCGGCGATTGTTCCCCGCCCAGACTTCCGTCGTATGGCGGTGGTGAGCCTCGGCGTACATCGTCAAAGGGGAGAGTGCTACCGCATGACAACGGTGAGCCTCGAGCCAGAGGACTGCAATCCTCTTTCCTGGGCAGCCAGCCATGAGGAGGGTCACGGGGTTGGTGCTCTTTGCCGCCGGCGCCACGGTAAAGCCTGTTCACATCTCGCATGCGCTCATACGCCTGCCTCAGGGCGTCTGTCAAGGACCTGGACCGCTCGATGGCATCTTTATATTTTGGAACACTATCACTGCTCAAAACGTTGTGTGGAAGATATAGGGAAAATCTCGAGGCAGCGGCGAGTGATTCAGCGTTCTCAAACGTGGACCGAGCTGCGTCGTCGGATAGCTGGTCGATGGTGAAATCCTTCGGCACGGCAAGCTGGATATGCTTGCCGCGGAGCAGCTGAAATCGAAGGCGGGCGATGGAATTCGTGTCTTTCAGTTGCCGACGAACGCTGTCGAGGTATGGGGGGTTTCGGGCATTGGTGTCGGACTTGTCACAGACCATGTGATCCAGCGAGTCGAGAAAGTCGGCCGTGATATGGAGGTAAACCTTGGTTTCGGCGGTCTTGTCGAAGGCGCTGCCAGCAAGGGAGATGGCCAGACGAAAAAGCAGTAACCTTTCCGGCGAACATCGGACGCGAAGTTCAAACTGTAGGGGAAGAATCGAGGGTGGTTGTCCTTGATCTTCGCGCACTGCAACGACCTCGCGAAGAACATAATCTGGTTTGCGAGACGACATGTTGCAGTCGCTCGCCGTTCGACCTTTTGGACTTGCCCGTGGATGATGTAGCCGGAGGTGACGAGGGGAGGAGTTGACACTTACCGTTGTGATGATATTGTGCTTCCAGGCCTGCCGCAACACGTTCCTCGCACGATTACAACTGGAAAAATGCGTCCGGCGAGATCCCTACCCTGCTCCTATTGCATCGAGGACTCCTGCACGAGTAGTAGAATGACGGGGGCGCCGGTTAACGGGTCCGCGTGGGACAGGTGCCGACGGTATCCCGGTCCTGCTCGTACAGTAAGTCGGTTCAGCAATAGGAGCAGTTAGACGATCGATGCGCGTGGGGCAGATTTATCTGGTATAATCGAGCGTGGATGGCGAGAGTCTCGATGGAAGAGAAGCGACGGCACTGATGGTGGTTGACTTTCAATATGTGAAGATGACCACATTCACGCGGTTGAATGGAAGTGGCGGAGATTAAGGAGGCTACGGATGCGGCGGCATGTTGTTCCGGTGGATTAATTGGCTAGGAGCGCTTAAATTTTTTACCCAGCCACCGCCCAGTCATTTTGAGCTGACCCCACTGAACGACGCGCCAGTCATTTTTTGTGTTGTGGTGGAGTACGGTCTTGACGCCGTGACCCACCGCGGTCGGCCGGTCGCGGGTCCGACGGCCGAACTCCGGTCCGAGTCCCGTCCTTACGTAAGGAATCGGCCACACCACTTTGTAGCTAGGCGCCCGGCGCTTGTAACCAGATTGATCAAGCTACTTCTTTCAGCTGTTGTTTTGCATCTCGCAGAGTGAGTCGCTTCTGATCTGATATTTATGTCGTAGCGTAGTAGGCGCCTACAAAGTACCTTTTGACGATCCTTCACCTTTGGCTCCATAGATTCAGTGGCTGGTGACTTGCTTCCGACCGTAATCCTTCAATGGCTTGCCTAAATGCGTTTAGCAAACTCTGTCCACGTACTCTTCTACGAGGTCGTCCATGCGCTCTTCCAGTGAGTCGCTCATAAGCCCTTGGAGACTGTCGCTCCACGTGAACGATGCCTTTCTTCAAGATATCTGCTAGTTGCTTCCAATGTTCCCTCGTAACTTCTTCCAGCTCGCTGATGTATCACGATGCCTAGCTGTAGGCGTCGTTCAGCTGCATACCTCTTCCTGCCGCGATCCATGAAGGCAGTTGCTGATACAAACAGCCTACATCGCCTATTCACGGACTCGATGAAGCAAACTCCGTCGCTCTCATCCCAATCAGCGGTTCGGGCTTGTGTCTATTTCATTCATGGCCACACTAGACTATCTGGAGATATTATTGTGGCCCTTCGGATATGACGGACCCCCTTACTATCGTATATATGCCACCGCGCAAACGGAGACAACTGGTCTTAGTTCCAGCCGGGGAAGACTGCTCTGCGGCCGTTTGTAGCTCGCCATTGACAAGGTGCTTTGCGATACCCGCGTTCGGGCAAGGACTGGTGCCCACAAGAACCGCTTGGCCTCGGCCACATCTGGCACCTCGCGCTGCGGCTTGGCATGTAGCTCTCTGGTGCGTACCAAGTTGAACCGCTTCGAGGCCAGCTGACCGTGAGGATGCCATGTTGGTTCATACGATCGTGACAGTACGAAGCATTTGTTCAAGCAAGACGCTCGTGGGGCTGCGGAAGACAGCCTCGCTATGCGCCATGCCGGAGCGAAGGGGCGCTCGGATGTGGCCATAATCGATGTTGGCAATGGTGCTGGAACGCATCTTAGTGTTGGAACTGAACCGGACATCCCTGCTTGAACAGGATCTTTGAGCCAGGCTATGCCTTTACCGTCACTTTGTTTCTTGAGTTTGTCATTCCCGATAGAGATTCTCACTGGATTTGCCGAATGAGCCATGTTGGATGATAGAGAATGTGGCTGTTTTGTGGCTACTTTGTTGGAAGTGAACCCGGCGAATAGCGAAGGCTCATGCGCAATTTCGGGCCTCCGCTAATGACTCCTATTCTGGGATGTTGGACTGGCTTATTCATAATGGAGTCACTGGCGAATTGACTTGCTCAAGCGCGGACAAGCATATGCGGGAGTAGATGCTATCCTGGAGACGACAGAACCTTTCCAAGAGATATGTTTAGTGGGCAATGGCGTCGTTTCCTAAGACAGTTAGATGGCTAGGCGGGTGTATTTGGGCAGCCTTCTTCCGTAGGCGTACGGTGCACGCCTGGGGGATACTAGTTGAGGATAAAGCTGGAAGCGATGATGGGCACGGCGAATTGCTTCAGGTCCTCGACGGAGTCGTAGTACGTTAAGAAGCGCGTGAGGTCTGCCGGTAGATCTGACGCTATCGGGCTGTCCAGCTGGGATACTGCGAGAAAGTTGAGGGTAGCGCGCCGACATCGCTAATGTGCTTCGCGGCGTGGCAAAGAAGACTGGCGAGGTGGGTGGCCGAGAAGAGGCAGCTGCCGAGCACGCGGTCGACCCGTTTCGTCTCGGCCATATAGGAAAGCTCGTTGCTGAGCATGCCCCAGCGCAGGGAATGCAGCTGGCGTCTGGTCTTCACTGTGAGAGATCGCTAGTGGTCTTGCTACGAGTTCGTGGCAGAGCGTAGATTGCTTCAACCTCCCCAGTCGCCTATAGGGCGGGACGTAGGCATCGGTAACTAACGTCGGCCTTGCAACGGACGCGCCGACCGGGCCTAAAGACAGATGGATCTCGCCGTGGCCCCGGGTCGGGTGAGGGCTCGTGATGTTCACGCTAAGTCTCTGCATAGTAACCCGCTTAGTCGCACTTCCTAGCAACACAAGCGTACTGGGGTATAGGACGTCCGGGCATGGCAGACTGTCCAGCAGTCTCTGTACACGATCCGAGCATTCGACAGTGTACGCGCGGTTCTGAGCAGCCCCGCACAGCCATCCAGTATGCTTACAAACGGTCATTATGTGCACTGGGTCAAGTTGGCCGGGTGGTACGGTACAGGAGAGACGTGTCCGTCTAGCAGTGGCGGCGGCGGCAGCAATTTGGACGCTAAAGCCAGCCGTAGGTTGGTAGTCTCGGATTCTAATGCATCGGTGGAATGTATCACTGTCTCCGATCCTTGGCCAACACTCTAGAGTCACTTCCAGCCGCAATCCGGCCAGGCGCCGACCACTCCTTAGCGTCATTTGGCCGATGGCATCCAGAAATAGTCGACATCGGCTGAGTTGGCCGTGTTTGGCGTGGAATGCCCGTGGCTTGCTCCGAACTAAGGCATGGCTGCGTTTGGGGACGTTGGAAACGTTAAGGCTTTCTCAGCAGACAGAATGTCTGCATTTCGAGAAAGAAGATTGTATAGAGTTCATCCTTGCGCCCTACGGCTCTTGACAGACGCCTATCAACACTAGAGTAGAATAACTTTTCACTGCATACATATAATGTAACAATACACTCTCACGCTCAACTATCAGCACCTCCACCGGCACTCATCAACGTCGGGGAAACGCTGTGGTGGCTACATGATGACACTGTATCACCTGCGCCCACCTTTCGGCTGACTCCTCTCCAGAGATGTCCGGTTGGACGGGGTGCAAGGCCTATCATCGCCGTGACTCGTGTCAGACGTGTTCCCCTGCAGAGCATCGCGCGAACCGTACTTAGGCGACGAAGGGGACGATGTAACGCTGTTTTCCATTGTAGCAGACACCTTTGCCGTTTTGATACGATTCGCGCGCTATATATAGGTTAGTTGGATTTCCGTCAGACTCGCATCCGCAAGCATCTAATAGGAACCTTTGCCTTCCACCCGTTCGAGGGCCTTGTCATCGAGGATCAGCAGGGGCCATGTTGCGTCACTTTCTTGAAGGCATCGACAAACCTTGTTCACGCAAAGGTGTGAGCGAACACTGTTTCTTCGTCCTTTGCGTGTCCCTCTGTCAGTGTTTGTCTCGAACCACTTGTAAAGTTCGCGCAGGCCCATCTGCTTGGTTTTGCTGCTACGGAGTGCGATGAGAATGAACTCTGCACATGTTGTTCCCCCGACTTCTGCCACCTTGGTGATGGTTGTCGGCGATGATGCGCCGGCCATGTTGGTCAGGTGCCAGAAGGTCGGACTCGGGCTGAAGCTACGCTGTGGCGGCGTGCTGTTTTCGATGGCGTGGGGCGAGGCCTAGGCCCTTGACGGGCGGTTCCTTCTTCCATGGTGTGTGAAACGGTGTGGTCTTCGGGAAACCGGGGAGGAGACGAGTTTGGAAGAGACGGCGTCCATGGACTCAAGCCAGTTGCAGCGTGACGATGTGCTAGACCAGCAGAGAGATGAAACAATCCGGGCTTACAGCGGTACGCGCGAATGTCAGCCGGTTCAGCAGGCACGTCTCACTTCTGAGCCATAATTTAGTACTTTGCCTATTTGCAATCGTGAGTCGCGGTGACATTACCACAAGCCCCAGCGCCAGAGTCAGATGAAAGTCCTAATATGGCTGCGACAAACAGGGTCTTCAGAAGCTGGAGTCGACGGGTGATGAAGGCTGTTACAGGTGGACGGGTCCAGAAATAGCGAGCCAAGTGTGGATGTGGCCGTTTGTTGCTTTGCGCTGTTGTTGGACCTGAGCATCTTCTGCTAGGACTGTGGCCGAGCCGGGCTCGCCTCCTTACGGATATCTAAAACCGGCTGCTGCAGGTCTCTGTGGAATCCAACTGTGCACATGACATGACTGGGCTGGGGATTCGCCAATCACTCTCGATCGTACAGCATGCAACTGATGGTTGTGATTGCGAGAGCCTAAGGTATGGAGCAGGATCTGCAGTGTCGTCTTACTCCCTGAGTCGATCGCTAAAGGCTTCGGTTGATGCAGCTGTTGTCGCCTGCCACTGGATTCATTCGCAATTGGAAGTTCTATTTGCAGCTGATTGGAAGCATGCAACTCCACAACTGAGAAATGGGCACGACCGCCAGTGTTCAGACTGAACTCCCAAACTCCCGGAGACCTCACGCCTCTTATTACCCCTATCCTATTCCCAATAGCACATGCACAATAGCTCATTCCTACTAGCTCTGCTTACTAAAGGGCACGTGGTTCGCCCATTTTGTCATCACAATTCTAGGCTTTGCAAGCTAAGTGGCCCTTAGAGAATGACGCCGGTATTATCACAGTCTCCGCGATCTAATTACTTAATTGCAGACCATGGGTCGTACTTTTGCAAAGAAACGCCATACGTTAGTCATGCCTTGTAATCATGGCTATATCCTCTTTCACGTGGCTGATGACCCTGTCGTCAAATGGGTCACACTCATGGGACTCGAACACGTTATAACAGCGTTTCTATGTCTTTTGTACTCCGTGTTACTTGCTCTTACTGATCAGATATACTGCGTTATAGAAAGAGCCCTTAATGAGAAATATACGTAGTGACTGCATCTGCAAGAGACTACTGTTACGTGTTCCACGACCCAGAGTAGGCAGGAGGTGGAAAAGGCGGTACATCCACGACCATGCAGGACTGTTGATCGACCTCCACGGTTGTCATCACGAGAACGCCGTTGCCTGTGTGCAGAGGCTCGTGGCCGCTGTCTCTCTATATCTACGTTTGGTATCGCCTCAGTCTATTGGGAGACTGGTTCCACCCGTGTTAGGGCTGTCCTTGCTCAGAAAGCCATCTGATAGCGCCGGCTGATGCCAGGTCCCAATGCTGATGAGGAGCAGACGTAGACTTGGCAAGCTTGCGCCACGGACCGCTTGATGAGCGATCACACCACAATATCCACACGATCCAATGTCTCGTCGAACGTGATGCTATGCTCTACTAGGTAGTTGACCTGGACGGCTCTCGTGACGCACGCGCTGCCTTCCGTGTGAGCCCTGCCCGCTTTGTTGCAAGGGGAAAGGAATCTTTCTTCCCTTCTAACTTTTTTTTCGTAGTTTACCGCCTGGAGGCGCACCTTGTTGACTGCCGTATGGCTCTCACGGGGAAATATTCGAGGGCCAGGATGGCTCACAGAGAAACCTCTATGGCCACCTATGAGGGGAAAGAAATATACAATACCCATAATGAGCCAATACTGAACAGCGCGATCACTGCCAGGCGCCGCCGGAGAGAAACTTTGTGCCGTCACAAGTAGGGGACTCTTTCTTCCCTTCTAAGTTTTTCTTCGCAGTTTGCCGCCTGGAGGCGCGTCACAAGTAGGGGACCGGAAGGAGCAGGATGGCCATGTCCTCGGCTATGGAAAGTCCACTGCTGCTGTAGCCCGCCCTCGGTAAGTTCAGACATCGACGGTTGGTGATGGTGCGGTCCCAGATTGATTGCAGCGGCACGCATTGCGCCGCGAAAGGCATGGTGAAGAGCGTACCATGCAGCGGCAGAACGAGCTGGATGCGCAGGACAATCCTCCGAAGAGTCTCAGATAGGAAGATGCAGCCAAGGGAACGCACTTTATAGCTTGACTGGAGCTTAGAGGATGGTATAGATCAAGTTTCCAATGTAGAGCATCTGACCTGGTATTAGGACGAAGCGCCGCGATTGGTCGACCGGCGTACCAGAGTTATGAAACCTTGCGAATAACGACCCCGTTGCCAACCAGTATCGTCCAGTAGTGCATCCCGAAACCAATGCTTGTGATATGCAGATAGACCGTAGTGACCGCAATCAGGATGGCCTGTTGAACAACGTCAGGAAGGGTCGCCCTGAAGGCTGGGAAGGGTTACCGCCGCGAAAACGGTCACGTAGTCCTCCCTCCACAGGCCGCCGCCGTACTATACGCGGCTAAAAAGACGAAGCATCACGACGAACAGCCCGAGACTGCAGCTGATGATAAGCTTCCGTCGTACTTCTGTCCTCCGCGACGCTTTAGGGTACGTCTCACGCGGGACTCCTTCCATCTCTACCGCAGCTTGAAAAGTGAGAAGCGCCCTGAAACAGGAATGACAGGGCAGACTTGGTTGGTCGTCAAATGAGCAGCTGGTCTGCACACATGTCGAAAGCTCCGAATGAACGGAGATTTCCGGACAGACACAAGCCGTGACGTCTTCTGGATCGCATGCGGACGCGAGAAATGTGCTGCTGATACATTCAGACTGAGTGAATAACTCATCAGCGCGCCGCAGACGTGGATGTTACCGCCAAGACGTACAGCACACGACGGGGCCTGCGAAAGGATCTCGACGGCTGACGTCGCTTTCGCGATGGTAATCGCAAGTTGGAGGAACAGCACTGTGAGAGCTGGCGACAGGCGGCACATTGTAGAGAAAATGTTGGAAAGCACGCGCGGAGATACTAACGGGAGCGGCTGGCAACCAAGGTTTCGACGCTGGGCCTGGCGACGTCATGCGGTTGGAGATCCTGCTGCTTCAGGCGAGACTTAATCACATATTTGAGATGTGTTCGGTGCCGGGTGGCACTTCTGGTGTTGATTGAAGGAGACAGAACCTGCTCTTATAGGCCAGCGCTAGAATAGCACGAAGCCACTTTCACCGATGATAGGCAATCTTCTACACTGCACATACAAGCGCCTGGTCTGGTGCATCTTTTTCATCGGGCGAGTTCTGCGATAAATGTGATCTCTGTTTCCTTTCAGCCTGGCTGCAGAGGTGAGCCTCAAGTCCAGGGCCAGTCGGAAAGCGTCGTCTTCGCCACGAGGTGATTTTCGTAATTCGAAACTCAAGTCGCCCGGGAAGAAACTTATTTGATATTACTTCCATACCTAATGAGCATCACCATAGTATTTATAATTAAGAAAGAAAGATCCGCTTATCGATTATGCACACCACACTAAACAAACTTCCAATTGATGTCGCCTGGGTGCAAGAAGTTTTAGAGCAACCGTATGAGTTAGAAAAATGAGCTTTTTAGAATAAATCAATCTATTACTCGATATCTCGAGCGTCAGAATCAAAGCCTTCACCCGACGCGTCTGAGTGTTCAATAAAGTCGGAGTCGTCGTCAGATGTTCCACCATACTCATCGTCACATTCAGCGCTCTGCTCTAACAAGGATAAGCCTCCACCAGAGTCAGAGTCAGACGTTCCAACAAACTCATCCTCGGAAAGACCCTCATCCAAGTCACATGCTGGATGGCCCACAGACTCCAGCTCGTCCTCGCTGAGCATGTCGAGGAGTAGCTCAGATGTATCTGAAGTGTTCAGCTCGAACACGATCCGTGTCCGATGCATAGACGACTCGTGGGTGTCGGGAACCAGGACTCGTGTGCAGCAGTAGGTGTAAAGCATTTTCTTCGACACTTAACCGTCACAGGGACCGAAACCTGTGGGCAGGATCCCGGGGTAGACGGCGTCGTCTCGTGCCTGCGTTTCCCAGATCCGTGCAGGGAGCATCAGGACTTGCTCCAGCACGTTGATCACGACAGGAATGTTGTCAATGTCAAAGCACAACATCCTGTCGAGCTCGAAAAGGAGGTTGATCTTGTCCCTTGACGGCATGTCGTCAGGTTGATTGGGCGCTCTGCAGACTTTCAGGCACGTTAGGAGCATTGCTACCTTGACGACGAACTCTTTGCCGTGGAGCGGACCACACGAATAGCTTATGATGTGCTCGATCAATCGGCTTCCTGCGACGCTGTTGATGTCGTCTTTGACTTTGTCGAATGGCGGATACCACGTGTTGTCAGTTAGTCCCTAGTGGGGCCAATTGACTGCCAGACAGATGGCGAGGCAGCACCGCTCGGCTTGCCTGAAGGCTGAGCAGATTGGTCCTCAGCATCGTTAGCAGGTAATTCCCAGGCAACAAGGTCTTGTGTCGCTCACCATATGCAGTCCATGATCACTTTTAGCACGGCGGTGGCGTTTCAGTGGTCCATAGCCCATGGTTGCATACCAGTCATCGCTTTTATATTAACTGTATAGTAAGGCGGTCCTAGACGGCAATCCTGCTCAGCAGAACGCATGTTGTGCTTTTGGTGTATGTCAGCTCGTATTGACATGCAACATTGTTTCCCAGAAATGCATTTCCTCCGTGGCTGATGGGATCGTCTCGTGGTTCGCTGGCGCACGAAAGCTCCAATCCAACTTTTCACATGCTGAGTCGACCATGACAGCCTGATCCGGCTTCTCAGTTCTTGCGATTCTTCACAGAAATCAATGGTCAAGATCTGGCTTCATTCTAAAAGCTTGGCATCACAATCTTTGGTGTTTTTGTATAAAGCAGCTTGCTGCATGTGCGTGGCCCGGAATCATAACATCACTAGCCCATTTGCAACGTAGTCTGACACGGCAGCTAGACTGTTGAAACGTCCTCGCCAGTCAATTGACTAGCCGAATCTACCAGCCGACACATAAGACGCAGTCGCAGCCTTGGGTGGGAAGGCCCATGCAATCGACCTTTCAAATGATACTTTCCAGTTGCAAAAGGCATCAATCAGCAAGGGAAAACATCTGGAAGAGCTTGTGAGAGACTTCGGTCGCCTCAGAAAGGAACTTGAGTACTATAAAAGCGTTGCTCTGGAAGAAACGAGCTTCGTGTTCAGTGTCGACGAAACCGTGACACAACTTCAACATGTGATTGACAGATTTTTGAGCGTTGTGCAGGAGACCAACGGTGTGGCTGCGGGGACCAGCGTGACTCCTGGTCATCCGTCTCCATCCGGACCCAGCAGGGATGTAGACAGACGGAGCATATACTCCAAAACTTGTCAGTACCAAAAGGCAACCTTGACGTCCTCTTAGCTCCCGTGAGACGGGGTCGAGGAGGTGATGACTTCGGGCTTGTTGATGTGGGGATGAAGGGTACGCAGCCACCAGACAATCCCGAAGGCCGGCTTCAAAAGAAAGCGTGATTCGCCTGCTTTAATCTAGTTCTGAACCACCGACATCCCCAACTTGAACTTCTGTGACCATATGGCATATCTTTCGTTGAGAGTGAGCGAGATGTGTGCTGCATTCCCGCCAACCGGGATACTGTTGAGGCATAGGATGTGACTGTAGCCATCTATCAATATGTGCACTCAATGATAAAGACATAACGATGCGAGAGCCCCTATACTAGAGATGGGAAAACATAGACATTCATCAAAGTATCGCGGCGACTACTTCAATCCGCATGGTTACTCAAGTACACAGATCCGTCACAGAAGCTATGCGGACCTGCTGAAAGCAGAAATATGCTGGCCCCTTCAGGTAGGGAAATTGAACAACAGAGTCTTCTGTTTTGACGCTGAACGCGGTGGTTTCCTTGGGCATCAGGGGGGGGCGTACAAGAATCATCCCGTACAGCTGGCCTACTTATCCAGAAGTGGCTATCATGCAACATGCAACATTACCACTATCAAACCCCACTAGCAATTACAACCCCAGCTGCATCTCAGATAATAGATAGCGCCGGTTCATGCGCAAGTGTTAGCCAAACCACTACCCCTTGCATTCATCGCCGCTTGTAGGACAACGCAATCTACTGGCTCCTCATAGGATATTATCGCCCCTGTCATCGGCTGTGGCGCTTCCGATTTGACGGTTGGAGTGTGTGATACATACTTGGGCTTGTGCGGGCTGAAACAAGATACCACAAGCACCTCCACACCCGACAAGCAGAGCTCTCCAGAAACAAACACTCAACGACCATAGCAGTTCTGGGGACATTGACAACTCGACACGGAGGTGCCCAGTTCGTTCACATAACGCACTTTTGTAGTGGGGAAAAAATCCTGCATATCGTTAAGAGGCCAGACAGGCCTCCTGGTTGATTCAAACATTGTGCGACCAGCAGCACCTCAATGCCCTTCATATCTAGACACCATGCACAAGAAACAGTCTTCGGTTGCTATTCGCTCCAGCGTTTAAAAATCGGCAATTGAAGCTCTCAGGCAAATAAAAGGGAGTTGTATTGTTGCTCGGACACTATAGCGCTTTGTACAGTTGCCAAGAAGGCTTTTCTTCCAACTTTTGAGCAAGCTGAATTTGGCTGCAAAACATTCAGCCATTTGAAGATGCTTCTGTAGCTCCACGCTTAGTCGACATGTGATTTTGATGTAGGTTGTTAGCACCTCCGCCTCGGACGCTTGAAGTGGTCTAGCTACAAGCTGTCATGAATCTCATCCATTCCAACCTCGGATTTCTGTTTGTAAAGCAGCCACTACAGCCATTAGAAAAGGGCTGTAGAGACATATCATAGTAGTTTCTGGCTTCTCAAACATGGATGATGTTTGCAAAAGGGGAAGCAGCATACATCATACTGTACTGCACTGACGATCGCAACTGGTGTTCATCTTGAAATCATGGTATGTTTATTGATAGGCGTATATACCTTGAAACAGACCCGCTACATGTGTTCATAGGAGCCCTAAACAGTTTACTGCGGCATTAGTGGGCGATGCAAGAGAGGCAAGCTTGAAATTAGACGTAGAATGGGATAAGAAGGCCCGCACAGACGTCAAAAGACATGTCGCTATGTAATTCTCTCAATGTTTTGGACCTTTGAATCAGATGCGAGCTTGATGAAGCGAATTGCCACCAGAGGCGATGAGAGCGCCAAAAGTCTCGCAGATGCTGCGAGCAACTTGCTGCGTGTATGGAATGGCGCCTTGGGTAGAAGCATGCCTCTGTAATACTGGGTGAAAGTGAGTGGCAGCTGTTTGCTGCTTAGACTAGTAAGGATCAACCCACGTCAACAGTCGCTTTTAGCTCCCGCAATGTTTACTGCTGGTTCTGGTTACTGTTGATTCTGGAAACACTAAGCTGTCAGCGATGTGGTCAATCAGCCAATTGGGCTCCCATGAATAAATGTAGCGTAGTCTCTGTCAGGGCGCTTCTGCCTCCCGCTATGTGTCTGAAATGCTCCAAGGAAGGGAGGTCTGTCCTCAACAGATAATCCATAATTGCGAAGCGGCCACCGGTTTTGCGATCTTCCGTAGTAGCCACACATGATGGACGTATCACAGTCGGCATCAAACACAGTAAGGCAGTTAATCTTGACGTTCTATCAATTTCCATGTCCGTGATCGGAAGGCTTTGAAGTCTGAACGGTCTCGGATTCCCAACGACGCCTCTTCCTGCTCTCTAATGGTTGCTGACATGGTCGGATAACACCGCCTTGTAGGCATACGGTTTCATCTGCAGCAGCCGAGAAACACTTTGGTGTCGCACAATTACGACCTGATACAGCTTATTCTGGTCCAGTGTGTTGACTCGAACGCAAGCAGGTGGCGACGGCAAAGTATGGGTTGGCGCGAAATTCAGTTCAGGAGCGTCTGTATCACCTGCCCATGTAGTTTGCCACGATCGACGCGATTATGAGGAAGCAGTGGGAGCCATGGGGCAGAGGCAGTAAAGGGGATCGCGCTATGCGTCGCAGACTCTACTCTCTTGACTGCCACCCCAGATATTCGTAATCCTGCTTGGTCCATGTCTTTTGGAAGTGTCGTCAACAATTTCGACTTCGCTTTCTGCCAGGAGCGCAGAGACGGATGCTGAACGCAGATTAGTAGCTGCTTTAGCAAACAAAGGACGGGGCAAACCTGGCTCAACTCGTTCGCAGACAAAGCAGATGTCGTCGCTGAAAGGAAACTTACGACATCCGGGTTCCACTGCTGTGGATCGTCAAGTCTCAGGTTGGCACCCTCCTTCACATATCCTTGCATCAACTCCATCATCGTGCAACCTACATCGCGCAAGTCATCTTCGGAGCTTATAGGGCGATAACCTTCCCGGCCATCTGTACGTTTTGTTTAGCTCGACCTTTGCTAGTGGGCGGCGGACCGAGGATTAGTTACTCAGATTGATCCTCCTACTTGGGTGAAGTAGAACGTGCGAGCAGCTGAGACGACTGTGTAGTCCTTTTCGCTCAAGATGAACGAGCGCCTCAATTACCTGACAGCTTGTAAGACAAACTTCCGCTAGAAGGAAGGTAGAAGGAGGGTAGAACGAACCTGTCCTACCGCTGTCAGGCGTTGACGGCTATGATACGGATTCCCAATGGCTTCCTGACGGGATCGCGGCATGTGCTCGTAGACAACGTGGTAGAGAGTATTTTGCTGTATGATTCATGTACTGTGATGATGCCCGGGTGTTGGATTGACTGAAGCATCTCTGGTGCTGCGTAGAAAGCTCCGAAAAGTGGCGAACATCGACGACGTCGCCAGACATACTTCTCTTTTCAGCAATTTGGACAAGGTCGCTATCTCACAGAGTCTGGCTATAAGCTTTCTCGTGTGTGGTCTATGGTTAATCTTTCTTCCCTTCTAACCTTTCTTCTTCGCAGTTTGCCGCCTGGAAGCGCACCTTGCTGACTGCCGTATGACTCTCACAGGGAAATATTCGAGGGCCATGGTGATGTCGTCTTGACCAATACGGTGGCGATTTCGGAGGTTCCGTCTTGCCTTATTTTGATGATGCGTAGGAGTTCCATTCAGCAAGTAGTTACTGGATTGATGTATGAGGATGACGCGTTTAATGGAGACTAGTTATATCCGTTTCCAAGTAGTTTCCGGATTCGACATTCTCGGACGAGTGAAATCATGCGACTGGGAAAAGCAGAAGGAGAGAAGGGACAGGTTGAAACACAAGAGAAAGACGATTGATATACAAGTAGATTAAAAGGTAAACGGAAAATATGGAAGAAAGGAGTGTCGTTTCAGCTTCCATAGGCGTTATGATTGAATCAGAAACTGGAGCTCGTTATACAAACCATCCAACCAAGAGGAAGCATCTGCATCACTTCTGTACGTTTCCCGTGGGTTCCCTGCAGATATCTTTGCTTTCCCTCAAAACACAGTTCACTCACACGTACACAAGAACCCGCAATGGTAGACACCAGGTTCACCCAGGTAACCGGTGACTTGAAGAAGAGTGTCGGGTCAAGTTCTGTAGTACCGCCAGCATCAGCATACCGTCATTGAAGCCACCGCTGAGGACCGCGAACCGCGTTCGCCGTCACGCTCCTGAACCGCTGAAGAGGCTTTACCGGGAAGAGCACGAATGCCGGCAGGAAGAGCACAGTCGTCATGCCAAGGCTATCATCAGCCAATTCAACTTTGAATCCGCCATATTGCAAGCAGAGACCTCCGTCTTGAGGCTCCGGAGCGATGCTTTGCCCTATCCGGGTTTAAAGCTCCCATCCGGAGTACAGCTGGAATCCCTCCAGGGGTCGGATCATTCGTAGCAGCCAACGAAGTGTTTGACGGGATGAACGAGCATTGGATAGTCGATCTTTATCTAGAGGGTGCGTTCGCAGCCGAATCATGGGACAGAGCCAGCTGACGTCACTCAGACCTGAGCGATGATCTGAATGAAGAGGCTTTTCGTCGAAGAGTATGAGTATCAGAAAGAACCTGACGATGTTGAGGTTTACTGCAAGATTCGCGGATACCAAGGACATCACGGTGACAAAAATTCTTTCTTCAGAAGGATGTGGCTGGGGAGGCATTTCGCCGTCTCAAAGAATCGTCGAGATCTGCTGGATCAACTATTTCGCCATAAGAAATACACCGACGCGATCGACGCACTTCTGGCCATTACTGCTATCTGTTGCGGCTTCCGGCTCTCTGTGGTTCACCCGGCAACATGCATGAGATGTGAAGAGGTAGAGTAGTAGTCCCCAACGATGGGCTCTCCCAGGCTGACTAGAGGCAGCCTAACTTGCATTACTTGAAACACATACAACAGGTCTGGACTGAAACATGCGGGGACGACCCTCAGACTATGCGGCTTGTTAATGGAGGGACGGTGGAATGACTACAGGGGACAGCGCCAGGAGCTTTTAGTGCAGACCACGAGGAGCTCCTGGGTGATCTCAAAAGTGGTCGTATCCTCGGGGATTTTGCCGATGGAACGAGATGTGAACCCAAATCTGTCACGTCTCGAAACAACACACCATACCGTCACTTTTCACCTTGTTTGAGGATCGAAAGTTCCTCAGCACTGTCACGGGCTGCATGAAGCAGCTGACAGGTGTCGGCTTCAAAGTCATGATTCTGAGCCGTCCTGATGAGATGTTACAGATTTCAACCCAGTAGACTGCCCAACGCCTGGTGCAGATATCGCAAACGACATATGTGAACATCGAAGGAGATTCGGCGACTCGTTTTGACCTTGGATGCCGGCGGTTATGGCTTGATGCCTTGCGAGAGTTCCATAAACTGCCGGCAAACGTGAACAGGAAAGATATACTTGCTAAAGCTAACGGGAGGGCAGATGAGACCACACCGTTCGAATTCGCTTCTCTTGCGAGCGGAATGGGTTTTGGGTCCAATGAAATGAGCAAAATTGTGGGAGCGTCCCCAGACATTGAAGTCGCCAGCCGTCTCCTCCTCTATGCGAGAAAACCAGAGCATTATCAATACCCAGCTAATGAAAAATGCGTTCAACAGGTAGCGGAAATGTTCGCAACAACCCGACAAGCCCGTTCCAGAGACGACACACGACCATAGTTTGAGCGAACTCTGCAAAGAGCTACCGGTCAGATATGGCATTTCTCACAACAACGATCGCGCCTGTGATCGAACAAGATTGTTCCTGCCGAGCATGCTGGCAGAGTTTGAGACCAGTGAAACGCGGGTCACATCATTCTTTACCAGAAGATCCGTCTACAAATCGTACTTTGGTCTTTCTAAGAATGTAGGAAATTTGACGACGAACGAGAGGATGGCATACCATTCCCCTTTGGGCATAAATGGAGTCAACAGTGCTGGCACAGAGGGTGCTGGGTTTGAAACACATGCGAATTCGGCGGCGCAGAAGGAAGCGCAGCTGAGACTAGATAAGCCAAACTCAACCATCTGCAGTAGCTGGTACAGGAGCAACATGCAATGCATACATGGTACTGTTGTTGCTACATAGTAGAACAGGCCGTGTTCAGTTCACTTCGCTTTCAGAATCACTCATGTATCAAGGCGTCAAACGCAGAAGTTGATCATCACTATCAGTATTTAGAACACAACATCTATTAGCTCCAGCTAGCGAGACCACGCGATATACATCTATTCCCCCGCGCTTTAAATACAATAAAGTTAGCCCAGTCATCGAGAGACCGGCCACACAACTCTCTCCACTTCTGAACACCGCCTAGAACGATGAGCGGTTCAATCTCTTGTTCGGGACGTTCGCGCTAGCGGTGCATTAGTTTGCATTGTCGGTCCTTGCGGCCCGTACAGCATAAATGCATTGGGAATGTTGGGTATCATCATCCTAAGGTAGGTGCTCATGCCACTCTTCCAAACCTCACTCAATCGAACGCCGTTCTTATCGTGGATGTTCATGTCTAGCAGGCTGCCCGTGACACAGTCGCACCCAGTGGCCATAATGACGACATCCAAGTCGTAGTGCGTAGTAGCTTCTAGCAGACCAGTGAGAATTCCCTGGTCATCAAAGGCGTTAATCGGCGTCTTATTTATCTACCAGATCGAAGTTCGCTTAATCTAACGCCTTATAGATGTTCATCTCAAGGTTGACACATGCCAATCCGAACCATTCGAACTGCTTTAAAGGCGTAACAACGTCCATCTTCTTGCAGTCCGTCATGTGGCTTCGTATTTTTCGAACCAAAAGTCATACAAGCAAGCGTTAGCCGTCTTGTCAAATGCGGCGTCGCGATAGTTCGATTGCGTGAGACTGAGGCCGCCCATGTTCCACAACTGCTCAAACACGCTGTCGAGTTCTGCCTCGGTCGCGCAGCGCAAAAGGTCGGGATTGTGATTATATGGAAGGGCTGAGGATGACTTGAGCTTGCTTTGTGTAAATATGGTCTGTCATACAAAAATGTTGTCGGCGGAAGCCGACAGATGTGGTAATCCAAAGTCGCCTGCAAGAGCATGCAAAATCGTATCTTCGATCGAGTCACGTAAGAACAGATTTGTAGGACGCGCGAGCACATGGTGCAGTGCTTGAGTTTCCGCTTACTATCGCGATGATGTTGATGCCCAGAATTCGTTGATACCTCTCGTCTGAAAGACGTTCTGGCGTACAAACGAGAACTTGGAAAATCGAGCCATTCTGTCAAGAATGCCAGAGCACATTCTGCCGTGGTCTATTTCAAGCCGTACCACATTTGCCTCTTGGGCTTCTTTGTGTTCGTGGCCCCCGCGCCAGTCTCTCGACATCACAAGTGAAAAGCTGGCGGTCTTGCTATCGCCATCAGAGTTTTCCAAGCTGAAACAGTTCCAGAAGGATCCAGGTACTCATGTTCGGCGTCAGAGGAATCGTCCGTCGGCACGTCTTGTATTGGTGCACCACCTGACTGCGCGAGACTATCGGTGCTAGAAGATGGCGTCTGAACGCGAGAAGACCATGAAACAGAAGAGAAATTGTTCTCTTCGAAGTCCAAAAGATACGGATCAGCGCTTCATCAAAAATCTGTCAGGTCTTGGCCCAGTTGCTCCATCGCAGGGACCAGGACGACCGCTTAGCGAACGATGGTATGAGTGGCCAGAATTTGACCGAATGTCTCCGCGACAAATACGACTCGGAAGCGAACGTAGAATCGGAAGCCACTTGGCTAGGGTTGACACATTTATACCTGTCAGTTCACCGGTGTTCGAAGCTCCGTTTGAGAAGCAGGAACCGTCACTGATATGCAGCAAGTTCTGGAAAGGCGTTTTGTCAAATTCTGGATCGCTAGGTACAGTAGCAAATAATGGCACAAAACATTTTGCATGCTGTAGGAACTGTTACTGCACACGGGGGATAACCCCTATTTCCGCCACTACGTGCTCAAAAGCTGTTTTGATTGTGTGCATCTCACAAATCAGTGCATAACATATGTAACGGCGCAGAGAGGCAGTATCAGGGATCAAACTGATAGTTCTGGAAGCGAAAATAGTACGCAAATTTCTAAGCAAACCCCACCGTATGTAGCCATGCGTCAAAAAAGGATTAGTGCGTCTCGAGACAGAATCTCAGTGATGGAGATGAGTAATCTTGTATGATCACACCTTGGGCGACAAACAATATGGCCCAAAAACCAACTTGCATGGCGACAGAAGGCACATTGCCACAAAGTGAGTTTTGGTTGGACCTCAACGCCTCTTCAAGGCAATGACAGTATCTTTAAGGCCGAGATGAAGCCACAAGACTCTGAGAACGAAATCGTCTGCTTCTGCTCGAAACGGAAAGGATACGTCTTTTGGTGCATGTAGCTCATGGTGCGCTTGCAGTTTTCTTCATCTTTCAATATTTAATAAAAGCTGAAAAATCGACTCCTTGCAAGCTTAAAGCGCGTGAAAAAGGGCCGCCCTAGCGACGAAGCTCAATACGAATCAATCACACCCCGGGCCACATTCAGCTGTGTGATAAATGGCAAATTTAGTATAGATATTGTTAATGGTAGGACGTATTATCTTGTGGCCGACGATGGTCGTGTACTAGATGTCTATCCTGACGTTTGGAGTTGTCCACCGGTGTTCCAGTGGTCATCAATTTGAAATGTGCAAGTGGTTTATTACGGTCCACCGGTGTTCCAGTGGTCATCAATTTGAAATGTGCAAGTGGTTTATTACGGTCCTTGAATCTACTTTTCCACAGAAATTTGAACGGTGCTGCTGGTGTTATCAGTTTTGCTGTATTCGGATCACCAAAGTTTGTCACAACGAGCAGGTTGCGCAGATGTATATGCAAACAATCTTTCGATTCTGAGGTTTTGCCTAGATGATCTCTATGACGGAACCACTAGGGGTCTCCGTCTTGAAGCTTTCCCTATTTCGACGGTGATGCTCCAGAGCTTCCACTTTCCGCGTCGAATGATGCAACGTGTTGGGGGTGTTATTATTTAGTAATGTGATCATGGGCTTGCGCCATGTCTTGCCCAGTTCTTTCTCTATATATTGTGCATCCGGAGAGGCTCGATATATCTGTCATAATCAAGTCCCTGATGCATACCGTCTGTTCTGATTACGATGATTCGCCCAGGGAGAAAGATTCGTTCTCTGGCCGAAAGGGCAGCGGTGGATTGTCACCACCAGCAATTTTGGTCGCAACTTTGTTCACCCCCTTCAGCAAACTTTGTGAAAATGCCGGTGATGCATAATGACATGTTGAGCCAATGGAATAGAGTAACAGATCTTCATAAGCATCCGCATCGCCTGGACTCTACAAAAAGGGAGCCTGAGAAAGTCGGTGGCGTCGTCTACCAAGGTTGTAAGGTCGAGACGCCGAAGCTTTCAGGTCTCATGGAAGGAAAGTTATTCATGGAAGGATCCTGTAAGAGCCACATTTGCCAGCATTCTCATCTATCTTACCCACCGAGACACATTGACACGTGAATGTATCACCATGCTGTCTGCAGCCAGTTCTGGCCCCAGACTATAGGATATTATAAGAACAAAGCATTGAACAATTTATGTGCTGTACAGTAATCAGCAACCTACGTACCCGACCAACAAATACAGTCATGCAGATGTAGGAATTTGCCAACATGTATACTGCTGCTCCTACAGTTGGGTCTGTCCAGTCGCCTGTGGTGTCTTCTGTCCACTCCCTTTTAAGCACTGACTGAGATACCTCGAACATGCACTTGGGCCCAGAGGGCGGATGCGTCGACTAGGACAGCAGCCCACACGACTTTGCTTTCCGATATGGAGACGTCACCCCACCGGTTCTGGGGCGCTTTCTTTGACCATGGCACAGGGAATATCAGCACTGCGATCAGTGCGACGACGACGATACCTAGTAGTGATTTTGAGCCGTCTTGGACATGCCGCAAACCGACAATGCCCATGTCCCTAGTGGTCTCCGTCAGCGCAGCCGTCCCGCATCGCGCCCGCTGTGATCTCTATGCGGCCTTACGCATTCTCGTTGTCGCTGCATCTGTCTGGAAATGTCTTGGTTGGAACGACTGTGTAAGTCCCAACGATGCTGATCAACATGCATTTGCGCAGGAGGAAGAAGCAGTTCGTAACACCACAGACACGTGGATGCGTGTCAAAAAACGTTCTAAGTGAAGTCGCGAAATCCAGGGTTCGGGGTTCAGTACGGTTTCGAAAAAAACCACACCACTTGTTTGCTGTGGGATGTTTCATGTGGGATCAGACGAGATCAAGGTTGGATCTTTTTACATAACGAATAGACGGCCGATCAGATTAGAACCTAGATACTCCAACTCTGTTGTCAATGTTACATCTTTGCTTTAATTGGAGCGTTGTTTGTATTCGTCTGATTCGGGGTTATTTTTTGCTCCTCTCCAACTCTATTGGAGCCTTTCTGGCTGGAATCCATTGTTGATAACACCACAAATGTTTCTAGCTGGATGCTATTTCCCAACCGTGGAACTCAGGGCTTCATTTTCGATCTTTTAAAAGATCATTCCTCGCCCTAACTGAGTCATTTGAGTCTTGGATAGCCCGAGACGGCGGTCTGCGATGTGCGATGCTTCATGAGATTGATGTTAGGATATCCATTGCAATTTGAGGCTTGTGTGCGCAGAGAACCAATTTCAGTCTAGCCTCATCAGCAGATACAGTCTGTAATTGTCCCATGCACTGAGTATCTGCAATAATCCGGCGACATTGGGCACCCCACGTCACCGCAAGTGCAAGGAGCTACCGATAACGCTTTTAGTGGCGAGATTAAGCCGGTTACCAGCATCAAGGCAGGCTGAAACGATGACGGCTCAGATGTCGCAGGCGGCAATCCATCACAGCATGCCTGCCAGTGAAACTGGCTCCGAGCCTCGATGTACTTATGTCCTCATGGAAGCTGCAAACAGCGCCGAAAACATCCCTTTCAGTTGCCAGTGAGTCGGCTATTGATTCCAAGAGCTCTTGCATGCTTCTTTATGTGTTTTCAGTCAGCTACGTGGCAGGGTTCGTAATGTTCGCTACGCCGCTTGTTACGAGGAACACCTCAATATTGAACCGATCGGTTGCCGAAGTGGAGCTACGGAAAAGCAATTCCGGCTGCAACTGTGGGACAAGTCATAGTGCAAGCCGATCTTTTCTTTCTACTAAAGCTGTAGTCAGCAAGGTGCGGCACGGTAGCGGATAGGTGGCCTTCTGTGGCCCTCATGGGAATATTCAGAAATGGCAGCGATATAAGGATTTTGAACTGATTAACTTGTCAGAATCCGAAGCTGAAAACAGCTGAATAGTGCTGTCACGGATCAACGGGCGTCTATGGCTCTTTGCTTCGGTATCTTGTACCCTGTCCACTAACATCGCCAAAACCTTTCGGAGCTTGAATCCGCACTCTCAGGGGGTTCGGGTTTGGAAGCCAAAAATTGAAGTCGAAGATGCCAAACTGAACGCAGCATGCCCAACTGTTTCCATCACGTTAGATCACGAATTAACTAGTAGCGAAGAAGTGGCGAGAAAGCGGACGGGCTCATATCAGAGCTCATGACGAAGCCACTGATGGCTTCAGCCGACAGAAGCCGTATCTGAGGGCGATGCAGAAAGTCGTCGTAGGTAATCAGCACCGATGTCATGCAGTGAGCCATATTCTCGGACCTATTTCAATCACTGAAGTTATGAAACTATGTCTCCTGTGGCGTCGCACGAGGCCGTCTTTGCATACGATACAAAGGCCAACGCCGGGTCACCCGCCATTGGCGAAAGGAAACAGACGTCAAACCAGATCAAATCACGGCCAAGGCCGGCGACACCAGACTGGAGAAAGTTGCAAGTAGTGGAAAGGTAGGTTCCGAAGCCGTTTCAGCAGAAGACCCATTGACAAGTGAAGTCGCGAGTGAGAACGTGGACGCTTCATACGAGATCGAGGCTCATAGTCATATCGTCACTGTCTTCAACGGTAACGCACCTGACGCCTAGCAAGTCGAAGGTCCTCCGAATGAAGAGTAGCTATTGGACTGCCCATAGAGACCACAAAATGCAAGCAAGATGTCTGCGAGACGGAAGATTCTGTCATTTGTGGCATTGACACCGCGAATGCGCCTAATTAGAGCGAAAGAGATTCCTTCGTCGATTTGCTTGAGATTGGCTTACACGATCTGCTAGACGTGAGAACCGATGGTGGTTACGCGCCTGCTAGGTCAGTCTATAATAATAGGCGGGGTATCCTGAAAGGATGTCTAAGTGATAGTATCCCTAATTGAGAAGAAGCAGATATAGGGAAGATAGGAGGTGATAGTTTGGTAGAAGATACGATAGAGATCATCGAGGCAGCCCTATTGTAAGGGAAGAAAACACCGAAGACGCCATCAAATGCAGCGCGCATCTGTAATGCCACAAAGAGCATGCAAAGAATACACTAGTTCCGTTACCTAGTGTCGAAGCAAATCCAACTCGCCAGAGAGCAAGAAGACTCGAAATTAGGCAAGTTAAACCAACCAGATCAGCGTCAAAGCGCTTGGAAGAGTCCAATCGACGGCGCAACACCGTGAAATCGAGAGAATGAAGCAAGTACCAAGCCATAGACACAGAGAACTATGTACGCAGTGGCGAGCCCCTCATAGATCTTGTAACCACTTCGCGTATTGGGAATAGAATGTAGACCAGCTTAAAGGGGTTGATGACTCTTCAAGACAGCAATCGCTGGAGAGTGTTTTCGAACTTCAGGAAAGCTCCTCTACATTATGATTAATCGAGATGAAGGGTAACGTGGTGATGTTATTGGGTCGCGAATATGTTGGCATCAGCATCATGAATACGCTCGCCCGATCCAAAAACCGATTTTGGTCGGATAGATGTCCAGTGCGCAACTTTCCTTGCACAGTGAGGTTGACGAATTGTCTCTGTGAAGCTTGTATGTTGAGAAAGCTTTAGAAAGAAGGGGGAATGCAGAAGAAGCGACGTCGGAGCGGTGAACGATCAGACCATCACAGGAGAGCTGGAAGCAATCAACGAAGGTGTGAGGACGAAAGCGCCAAGACGGACAAACCAGAACCTCAAAGCAGTAGCAACGATGGCTGTGGCGGGAAGGAGATCGGGCACGTCATTCGCACTTGTTGCTCGAGGTGGATGAAGGTAAGATCGTGAGGATCAAGGGGGGACAGGGGAGGTGGTTGAGGATGGTGCCGGCGAAATAGATACTAGGTGGAGCAATCGGAGCAGTTCGGCACTAAGAGCGCGAAGACCGGCGTCGTGGACAGGACAAGAAGCCGCATTGTTCGGACGCCCGGCCCCGTGCTACGGCCCGATATTTTGAGTCCGCCATAAGCTGTCTGACCTGAGAAGCAACCTGTCCACTCGCCACTGCCAACGCACCACATGTGCAAGCAGCTTGAGGGACGCCAGGCCCCTCTATAACGATTCCAGGCGGGATATATCTCGGGTGTAACCAGGCAGAGGAAACCGACGGCAAGTCGACCGTAGCACATGGCGCTCTACATTCCCGCAACTATCACCCCGTTACGGGTCTGAGACAACTCCCCTTAGCTCAAAAGGCCAACGCAGAAACGGTCAGTTTAAAACGTAGTCCAGCAAGTGTCGGCGATATTAAATTCTTATTAGGACGTTCGGATTCAAGGCCTAACTTACTATAGGGCCACTCCGTCCGTCAAAGCCACAGTTGCCTCACAATCTGATAGAGACGCTGGATTCTGGCCCGCTACCGTAGGTTGAACCTGTCGTCCTAGCGTAGTGCTGGGATGTCCTGTTGCGCCTCTCTCCGCGCCGTTGTTTCTGGGGATATCTCAGAACAATTTTATCGTTAGAGCTGCAGTCGTACTACGTCTGTAGCAAGATTGTGTTTTGTGATTGCTATGCAGTTAGTTCTTGTGGTTTAGCTGATTGTCCTGACCGTCCTTAGCATATGGTATATGCGTACGTACCATCCTAGACAGATGGTATGTGCATACGTACCATCCTAGACAGATGGTATAGAGGCTATAAGAGTGAGTGGTCAACGACTGCATGTCGGTGTCTATGAAAGAAGGTGACTGCAGGCAGTGTGGGCTGGAGAAGGCCCCATATAGGCTGGAGGCGGTGCCTGGCATCTAGTGCTGGGTGTGCCGCCTCAGATGGTATGCGCTCACGTACCATCCTCAGTAGATGGTATGCACTCAGGTACCATGATGTCCAGATGGTACGCTCACGTATCATCCTCAGTAGATGGTATGCACTCAGGTACTATGATGTCCAGATGGTACGCTCACGAACCATCCTCAGTAGATGGTATGCACTCAGGTACCATCATGTAATCAACGTCTCGACCGTAACCTGGACGCCAGCCTCACCTACCCCTGACGAACAGCTGCCGACGATGATGCCGACCTGGCTGTGTACGCCTCGCGGCTTCGCCGTTGAATGACAACCTGAACACGCCATCTTGGTCTCGATCACTTAGCTCACGCAACGTGGATCCGGATTTAGAACATGTATGGCGAAGAAATCTCCCCGAGATCCCTTGATCCAGCTGATGTTGGCACCTACGCATCTCATCCAGGGTGCAACAGTTGGGGAATTGCGGTACGGCGTCATGGTGACCGTCACTTGCACTAGATGGAGTAAATTCCTTTCAGAACTCTCGTAAGATGAGAAGCAGAGACTCGCCACCGGAAACGGGCAGGACTCCCATTTACTGGGCCTAGACTTTCGCATGTCGGTGCTCAGCAAGTTGAATTGTTGGAAGTGGCTCCGGTGCATTGGCTCGCCGCTAAGCCGGCTTCCCAGTTCACCAAAATGCCTGAAGTGGCATTCGCCTTCTCGATTATGCCGTTCCACTCTACCTGATCGTAAAACCACCAACCGCCTTGCATATACGAGACAAAGTCCCCCGGTGATATATTCCCAGGACAGCCGGCAGCTCCGGTTTGAACCTCGCCTCATACCCACACTTCGAGACTATCGCACTGCTTCCGATGTGGGTGAATTATCGGCGAATCGTTCGCTTGATTTTAGAAACTCATGGAGTACCTCAAAAAGCCCAGATGGAGGACGGATGACAGGTTTACCGGACCTGACGGAGGGTCAGGGCCAGCCGAACAGGCCTCCCTCGGTGCAATCTTGACTCCGACAGTCTCGATGGATGGACACCTGTCCTGATTCGCCACCTATGACTTGTGTCGGTTTTTTCCCTACTGTGAAAGCCCTACTGGGTGGACTCGAAACTTCCTCAACATGACTTGTGTCGTTCTGGCTGGGCTCAAAGTTGGTGATGTAATTACAAAACTTGGCCAAGAGCTGAAGACTGACGCTTCTGCGTCTATGGTCAACGTTCAGCCCTGCGAGTCTGCAATCACTGCCACTTTGGGACGAGACAAAACGGTAGTTAACAAGAGCAGAGCTCGGGCTTTCGAAGCCTCAGCGAGGTTCGGAAGCAAGTATCCTGCAAACTATGGTATGAAATGACGGAGAGGCAGCGTTGCACCAGTGGGCCAAGTAATCCCCCGGTATGGAGGCCTAACGTAGGTTTGGAAATGGCAGGCTGTTCCGTGAATTGGTGAGTGGGCTTTAGTCCAACCGTAGTCCGAACGCACTGTCTAGGCTGTCCGGGAAAGCAGGCGTCGTTGCAGAAGCCTGCACAGCCGAAACGCCAACGCCAAAGTATAGACCAATCGCACTAATCAACCCTCCCACGATGAATGCTCCCGTCAGGACTTGAGCCAGATTCGTGAAGGCTGCGAATGAGGCCTGACACATCATTCAAACATCGGGTATGCTTCTATTACATTCCGCAAGGCTTTGTCTTACGACAGGCAGCCATTTCAGGCAACTCCTGCCGTATTGACGACCACAATCTCAATACCGAAGTAGACTGCTACCAGAATTAGTGGAAACGCCAGATATGGCCTACAAGTAGGTGATTTGACTATTCTATTGTGGTTCCTTGGGCTTGTCCAGGCTTTTCTCTGACGGTTCAGAGCCTGGCTCATTAACAAATAGCTCGCTCCAGCTTTACCACAGCCTTGACCGCACGCATTGGTCGGAGAGTATGCTGCCTATCCACTTGAGTACATAGCCTGACTTTCGTCTGAAGCTTGTCCGTCCTGCCCGTCGTGTGTGAGAAGTATTAGGGTATAACTTAGTTATTGTTCTCGGGGGTTCTATAATATTTGCTTCAGCTTCTGACGCAGTGATCATGTCATGGAAATTGTCACGTTCCGCGCCGTCACCTTCCTTATCTAGGTTTCACGACCCTCTATTGAAGTCAGGCTTGTCGTAATCACGTCCACTCGGTACCCGCTTGGCCGACAATACATGTATGCTCGTGGCTGTTACTGTTCTGAAAGAAACCAGGGGTTGCATAACTAGCATTCAAAGCTTCGGCTACCTCAACTCCCATGTGCTGCAGAGGATCATCCAGGGATGGCCCGCTTGTTCACCGCCCTTTGTAACTTGTTCGACCGTCAATATCATATTGTTGTCATGATACGACTTTGGCGGTGACATCCGCCTCCGCCATTTCTAATTAATATCACCCCACACAAGCAGCCAGATAACCCTTGGAATCTCGAAGAATGGGTTTCTGTTGGGATAGAACGTTTGCGGAAATGATTTGAATCTCTCGAGCTTCGTATCGGTAGCCGTTCCGGGGTCCAAGACGTCCAAGAGATAAGCCTGGACATTTTCAACAGCGGATATCCGATATACCGTGACGCTTTTTCTGTTTCGTATTGGGATGGGACACGAAAGCTGCTTTCCTGAATGCCTTCTCTACTTTTTTAGCAGCTAGTATTCCATAGAAAAGACCAGAATTCGGTCTTTGTGGAAGCGACAATGCACATATAGATCCTGCGTGATTGAAACGACCTGTGCTTTCGGGTGTTGCGCCCTGATTAGACATCTTGTCTGATGACCACCACCCTGCAGGTTTCATTGATGAACACCGTGAACGGCGGCAGCGTTGACCTGAAGTTAGCTTCAAATGGTAATAGATCACCAGAGTTGCCTCACGTAGTAGCGTATGATGAGCTTTGTTTGATTTCTGAATCCACGAGGGTACGCTGCAGAAAAATAGTAGGTTCGAGTCCTCAGTACGCGTGTTCTGATTTCTCCGGTGATATGGATTCCGGTGTCAGGATGAGGATGAGGTCGTATGAACAGGAGTAGGACTTGACACGGCTTTCAGAGACATTCAAAGAAAGTCACAAATCGCGCGGCAGCAACCAGCTAGTTGCATTGAATATAAAGCCGCATCTCTCCCACTCTGGGATATGCCTCACGAGGTCTAGCAAAAACGAAGTGCCAGTAACAAAAGCGACCAAAAACAAACATCAGAGACAGACGGGGACCAAACAAAGAAACAAACAACACAACACACACACAAGCCATGCTAGACCTACTGACTTCCACTGCCATCCTGGTTCTGGTCATCAAGCTCAACGGCCACCCGCACAGCAGCGAACACAGTATAGAGCGATCCCCGCAAAAGTTCATTCCCAATCCGCGGCATAGCACCATCACTGACAGCTAAAAGCTGTCGGCAAAGAGCCAGACACTCGGAGGTCTTGTCCTCATCAGGATCGCCAGACGCAGATCTACGCGGATGCTCGATGTTGGCGCCGCTGCGCAGGTGGTTCCGGAAGACTTGGGGCAGTAGGCTGGGGGCAGCGCGCTCTCTTCGAACTGTCTCTGGTGTACGGACAGCCGAGGACAGCTCTGAAGAGCTTTGTAGGGACTGGTCGGGGCCGAAAAGGGTGCTGTCGCCGCCACGGGGCTCCTCTGCGGATGGGATCTGACTGGACTGGTCTGCGGGACCCAGCTCATCCTCCTCATCATCATCATCGTCGTCATCTGCATCCACATCCTTATCGCTGCGTCCTACTGCCATCTTGCGCTTCTTGGCGGCGGGCCCTTTGCTGGAGCTTGCGACATCAGTGATGGCTTCGGCAGCGCGCTTCCGAGAGGCTCGAGGTGGCATCTCACGAGATGCTGCGACAGTGGATGTCTGGGCTGTATGGGCTGGCGGGACTGAGGGGTTCGAGAGTGGCGCCACGCTGGGCGATCGGCTGGCGGATGGTGCGAGAGAGGGCGCCCGAGAGGTTGCGCGTGATCCGACGTCTGGTGCAAGCTCTAGACCACAGTTAGCTTGTTACTAAACACCTAGCAGGATTAATATACTGTACTTGTCTCTAAAGATGTTTGAGGCTGGTAGGTAAGATTATCCCACTCAATAGAAATATGCCAAATAATAGATACAGTTCTATACAATATCAGCTAGAGCCATAGACAATTGACTTACTCTTGATGGCCTTGGTGACTTCGGAAACGGTTGGCGTCGGCGGAGTATCTGGAGTGAGACTCGGACGAGACAGCATTTCGGCCTGAACAGCAGAGACAAGCGCATCTCGGGTGACCTCTGGGTGTCTGTAGAAGAGGGACGAGATCGCTTGTAGGGCGTGTGTGCTGTTGGCAACCTCGGTGCTGAAGTCCAGGAAGAGGTCGTAAACGGTGCAGCCAAGGTCCTGACAGGCTTTATTGATTCGCTGGGCGTGCTTCGGATTCAGCTTAATCGTATTGTAGGATGGCGCAAAGATGGGGAATAGAGTGGCCTGGAGTCGGAGGTCTGGGATCCTCTCTCGCATAAACGCCGGCCACTCTCGCACATCGCGATTATTGCTGTGGCTGCTGCTGCTGTCGCTGTCGGACTGGGACTTGTGGCGATTGATGGCGTAGGCAGCGCGCCAGAACTGCTCGTGGAGCCTAGGGTAGATCTCCGTAATATTCGGCCCAGGGCCGGTTGCCAGGTGGTTCAGACACTGGTCGAGTTCGCCTAGAAGATCTCTTACGGCAGGCCATCTCTGTGGAAGTGTCGAGGGGAGGTTCGCAGTCGCGTTGGGGTCCTCCATGCCAGGCAGTGCGAGCAGACGAGCGACAGTGATCTTGATGGCGGCCGAGAACACGGAGAAGCGAAGCAAGCGACTTGGACAAACACAAGAAAAAACGACCAAAGGACAGACGACACAGCCGGGGAAACGAGCGCACGGGGGAGACGAAAACACGACGCCGCACGAAGAGCGATGATGATGGCCGAGCAGAACAGAAGTCGGAATGCGGGCGCAGGCAGCCGGCAATCGAGATCTGACTGGCAGTTGATTGCGCGCCAGTCGATTGAGACTGGAAGGTACTCAAGGTAAGAGAGCTTGCATCTTCTGGAGTGATGTGCGATGATCGACGTCATTGGGAGCGAAGGGGGGGTAGGGACAGGAGCCAGTGCTTTCCTGCTCTACACCGAGAGAACATCACCTGGATGGCGAGTTCCTTCTGCAATTCCGTCTGAGGAAGTCGTCAACATCCCTTCCTTCTCGTGAAAGTCTTGGAGGTTTGGGGGCTGGGCCTCGGCCTTTCTCTATCCGTTCTTCTTGCTTTCCCAGTTCCTGCCCGCCCTATTGACAACATCTCGTCACGTCGACCACACATCGCGCACCATCCACCATCATCAACGTCGACCTTTTCCACGCACACCCAAATCCAGACGCCAGTCATCGAGCTGCACCAAAACATCCTTCTTGTTTCTCGGTCGGAAAAAGCAGGACACTTATGCTTGCGGTCGAAACCCAGGTAAGCCTCCCTTCCTCGCCTTGCGCCGCCACAAGGTCACGCCTGACAGACGTATGTCTCCCAGGAAAGCGCATCACGAGCTCGAAGTCGAATCGAGACGAGATCCATCGAAGCGACCGGCGAAACTTCCAATCGAGCGGAATAATGTCGAAAGAAAGCCTGTCTGCTCGACTTGAGGTCGACAAGACGATACAACGCGCACAGCTAATCGGCCTGTGTGGCGAGCTGACTCGCATCTGTCGCTTGTACTTCGGCACCGACCCGAACGACATTCAATCATCCACACAGTCGTCGAATCGTAGCTCAGGCATGTCGAGAAATAGTGCACCCGGTCAAGGACGCAAGATGCCCGCCGACAGGAACATCGACCTTGCTCTGAGTGCCGTCGAGCACGCTGCCGCTTTCGTCGGACAGATGGTCGAGGCTGCGAGGGAGAAAAAGTGATACAATGCACCACCTCGGACGGGATACGAGTTCTCAATTGGTATTTGGTAGCCCAATGCTTGGTTCAATTTGTATCGCCCACAAGAAAGCGACGGTGCGGCTCGGGAGTTCACAAACGGTCGCGATGGTGAGGATCAGAAGTGGACAGACACCATCTTCCCAACCTTGCAGACAGGCACGCATCGTTCATATGGAGGAAATTTCTCAGCCCACTCTGCAACAGGGTACACATGCATCGTCCATAAGCCTGAATCAATCAAGCTATCAGCAGTGCTTGGGACATAATATGGCGCACCACATCTGATCCCAGGTGAATACAATGACTCACTTTACCATCTTCAAATACATTCTTCAAGGCGGAGAGGAGCCCGCGATCTAGCATCACCACAGACTTCCTGTCGACTTCCAAGATTCGTGTCATATCCGGACCCCAGCGTCCAAGCCGGCCTTCCTTTCCCTTTCACGCCGTGGATGATCCCGTTCTCAGTGTGGTCACCTCTCCTTTCAATGGCTCCCCATCCTGGCTTCCCGGGCGATGAGTCGCACTGACGGCCCAGATGTGACAGTCGTTTGTTGTGGCTGGTGCCTTGCTCCAAAGACGACATCGCCATCGGTGAATTGCTTCCGTTTTCGCCTGCCCTCTTTCATGGGGTAGCCGCACAGGGTCTCAAAGCTCTAACAGACTGTGATGAGCAATTTAGGAGCCATGTCCTGGTCGTAATTGCGTTTCCATCGATGCCCACCTTTCAGCGAAATTCATTCAGCGTGACTGCCTCTTGGATGTCATGAACAGTGTCCATCGTGTCTTTTCAAAACACCGAAGGGTCTTCGTGACGACCTCGACTCTCAGTTTCCTGACATGCTGAGAATGTTTTCAAATGAATGGACCACTTGAAGAAAGTACATACGCCAAAGAAACCGAGTGTCTTACTTGAAGCATGGTGGAAAATCCAAATCATCCCAGCAGTTGTGTCGATTGCAGCTACTGGCAGGATGTTTCCGATTCTCAGAGAGGCGGCAAAGCGTTTCGGCGACGCCTTATTTACCGCACCAACGGGTGGTTGTCTATGTATTAAAAACACGTAGAGAAGTACTTGCTTTGCTCCTCTCTCTTGGGGCAATAACGACAACGATCTGCTACATGGTTATATATGGAATAACGAGGATGTGAAAGTCGCTGGCATCAGTGGAACTTTTGAGGCCGATGCCCTAGTCATATTTGTGACTGATGGATCTAATGTAGAGGCCACGACATAAGAGAGGCGGCAATTAACTGGGGATCGCTTGTGTTTCCTCGGGCCCCAATCACAGGCTATCGGTGGGGAGGCAATGGTGGGCTGGCTTGAAGCCTGCCGAGCTCGCTCTCCACGAAATACTGCCGCCAGCAGTGGCTCACAGGAGGAAGCCATGTGACGATATCGATATGCCGCAGATCTGGATGTTTTATGAGTCGGAGGATTTCTGAAGAACTCAACGTCATGACCACATCCCACGCGTGGGAAGGTGAAAATTAGAAGGCGTCGAGTGAAATCGGGTGTACACAAAAATACACATTCTGCACGCCAACCTTGCTCGATTAGGCGCATTGTTTGACCTTATGGAAATCTGGGCGCTTATTTATTGGGGAAACCTCCCCCATAACCCATCCCGACTCAAATAGGACCGCGTCTCTCTTGAAGGTTACTCACGCTGGCATTTGGCATTCTCACACTCATACTACTGAAGGTTTCTACGACGCAGGCGGCGGGCGGCGATTCTACGTTAAAGACCGCAGCATACCGCTGCCTGTCGCTCTGGGTTACCAAATCTACGTACGGAGAAGTGAAAACACTCGGGCCGGAAACAATCCCGATACCGGTCGGCTTCTGCTCAATTGTCCATCCTTGACTTGGCTGTGGCTCCTGCACTCGTTGAACCCAAGAGCAAGATAATCCTATTTGATGCTGAGAGCGGCCCTGAAACATTCCGACACGGCGGGTTGAACGACTATGTAAACGTGTCTCATGCCAAATACTTGGTTGACCTGGGTGATGTCAACCCCGCTGTGCCGTGCACCCAGCACGATTGGGCCCTTGGGCATCACGACTGTCGGTGTGGTTAGCAAGGTCTTGCCACTGCCGCCAGATGAACCAGTTCTCCTTATTGGAGCCGGAGGCCTTGTTCTCTGCCACAGCCGTATTGCAAGCAGTCGGACATAAGTGTACTATCGCTACAGAGATGGCAGATGAGAAATTTGAGGCTGCTTCTGCCGTCGGGGCCACCAGGACAGTTGATATATCCGGCCCCTCGGCGCCGAGGGACGTCCTTGCGGCGGCCTTGCAACAGTCTTTGGGCCTTTGATCGCCGTTATTGCCTCTGTCAACAGCTCAACTACAGCAAGCTTGTTCAGCTATATCATTATGAAGAGGCGAAATGGGCTTACGTCGGCGTCGTGGGATGGTGGATCGAGCAATTGCTTGTAACTAAGATCTTTAAACGGTTCAATATCTTCTCGAATATCGCTGGGAATCCGGAAAGTATTGCACAGGCTATTTAGCTATGGTTTGCTTGTTGCTGAAAATATTGTATTGTTAGATACCAGCGTACATGTATCATTGCGGATCTGAGCTTGAATGATTGTTCAGCACCATGACATATGCCGCATGAATAGAAATTTATTGAAGCTATGCTCGCTATTGTTTCCAGGGTTTCAAATAATTGAATGCAGGGGGCCTGTTCTGAAGAGAGATCATCTGGCTTCCGCTTTCTGCCGGAGTCCATAGCTTCTGGCGCCTCAGAGGTACTCCACTTGAGGTGCTTTGAAATGATTGCAGGGCTGACGTCAATCTCGATCTCACTTAAAGACCAGTGGGCGCGTGGGAAGCAAAGCGGATGTCGCAGAAAAGCCCTAGACCGACACCACCCCCAAGCATGAATCATCGATCAAGGCAATGGTTGTCTGCGGTGTGTGGTCAATTGCATCGTATAGAGCGAGGGCTTTGCCATGACAGCTAGACTCGGCAGACATGTCGGATGTATCATTGGGCCGACTCAGATCCATTCCGGTACAGAAGTGGTTGCCGTCGGATTCGAAGAAGACGTGATACACCCACGACTAATCCTCGAGGCCTTGCAAAATATTCGTCAAGGCCTTCAGAAATCGATTTGTCTGTGTGTTTTCGTTTTTCTCTTGGCCTGGATTGTGTGATTTTCAGGGGTACTGGCACGAGAAACACAGTACTCGTCAAGGTCATCCATCACCCATGATATGTTCGTCTTCGAGGCATTCTTCGCTCCACCTGACGCACGCTTTGCTGCAATCGCAGAAATTACTCTACTTCCGTACGGCTTCCCGATCTGTTAAGGGATCGATTGACCAACGGCGGAGAGTTTGTCAAGGACAACACCAGTGATGATATCCATTCTCTCCAGGGAACAGGTCACATCCTCGGTCTTCACGTTCCCCTTTGCTCCAGAAGCAAATGGGCATCTACCAAGTCTAGGAACGCTTGCGTCGAACGGGTCAATACCCATCACATAGGCACGGACTTTGTGAGCAAAGCCATAGCCGTAGGTATTATGGAACTGACCAACTAATCGATCAGCAAGCACGCGCTGGAGCAATAGTTACAGCAACAGCTTGGTGTCGCGAGGCATCCCAGTGCCCGAATTTCACCCAGACCAATTTCATAGCAAGCAAAATTGAGAAATCGCTGGACGATGGGAAGCATGGCATTTGGGGGCGTCGAACCGCTGAACGGGTCTTTGAAGAGGCAGAAGTGACACGGCCTAGACAACGGATTAGCTGTAAGCTCAAAATGGTCGGAGTTTGAATCTACCTACACTCGCATCTTCACACACATTTGGGAGAGTTTGTTACTTACTTCCTCCGCCTAACCAAGAGCTTCAGCGACAGTACTCTATTAGTGGGCTTTGCTGAAGGCCTTAGTCACGGAAGCAAAACAAACAATGCGTTTTGCGCCCCCCGTAGCAGCTCATCCAAGTCCTTTGACGTTGGGCGTCAAAACTGGAGGGCAAACTCCGCGAGTATGTTGACAAAGACATTTAAGAATGTCAGCCCCATCTGCGATCTGAGGAACCAACTTTGGGACTGGAGACAAATGACCTGTCCGCGATGTCACGCACTTCAATGTCGGGCAGTGGTTTGATTAGTTCGGCTTTCGTGGCTGTGAGAACAACAGGCTTTGCAAACCACCTAGCGGCCCTGTCTCAGGAATCTGGCGTTTGTTTAGAGATCTAGATGAGAGCAGCCTGCGGCAGGCATTTCGTTGGCAATTGACCGGGTCACAGTAGTCAGAATCAGGGCAATTAGTTGCTGGACATTAGGATAAGGTAGGGTAATTTTCAACTTCTTCCATACCATTGAAAGGCCCCATTGAACGAAGCATCTGTCCAGAAGGCACGACTTGACATCACTGAAGCGCGGTCGGCTATGGTGCTCGGGCTCGATATGGGTGGATGAGCAGTCCGGGATAACCAATCATTCAGGGCCAGGCGGCATTTCAGAGGCTCCAGAATCACAGTCATAGGACTGTACATGATAAACACCAATTGTGCATGATGAAGAAGGCGAGCACATGCCGGACAACTCTGTCGTCAACTCAGCACGCTGAGCGCGGTCGCAACTGATGGCGGTGCTGTCTGCATCGACACCATCGCGGTATCCCCCAACTAAAAGATTACCGCCTTGTCGCGAAACCTGTCGCCGCTGCACTGAGCCCGGCTGATTGGAGGCCTATGTAGGGGGCCGATCCCGCGATGGCTGCGTCGTAAGCTGCGAATATGCTGGCTTAGTTAATACTGCGGGGTGCCGTCACCAAACCCTGGAAGCCTAGCCACAGTACCTTCAGATGCGGTCACACCGCCAGCTCTGTTAATCTGGATGATGGAGTTTTTGCCCAAGTTGCATCAGTTGTGGGCGATCTGCAGATGGAAGATGTTGCACCCACGAGTTTCGAGGAGGCTGCCGCTTTGGGGCTAGGCCCCATCGCAGTCGACTACGGTCTTTACCATACCTCCAAGCTCTGAAGCTACAGTTACTAGCCCCGGACGCCGAGCGTGAGACTAACGACCTTAATGTACTTACTTATGGCGGAGCAACTGCTACTGGAGCTCTAGCTTTCCAGTCTGCCAGACAGTTAGCCAACTCGACATACAAATGTCTGACCTCGCTCTGGCTAACTTCCGTCCCTGATCCGGCTACACGGTTAACTCAACAAGCTCGGCTGCAGACGTTGGGTACCTGAAGGATGGGTGCTGACCTTCGTCAGTGTTGCTCTTATTTTTGACGTCAGAGCGAGGCGCACATCTTTCCCTGGGGCATCCGTCATGTAGCGCAACACCTAGTGCCGATACAGTCATTACTTACCACACCAGAGACGTTGGTAATCAGATCCGCACCCCTTCCGAGGGCCTTGGCTTTGAATGCATTTTAAGGTATGATACTGGGGCGCTGATACCCCAATCAGTCTGTCTCAATGCCCAGATTTCCCATGATAAGCCCACGCCGGTTTGAGTGAAGAATGAGCCATTCACGTGCTGACTGTTCTCAGTTCATCGGCGAGCATATAGTGCTCCTAGTATTGCACTATTCATGAAAAAGCCGGCACCCATGTCGACCATACAGATAATTGGGCGCACGGGAGGTTCATTATGGTCATGGCATGAATAAGGCGGCCTCAGCACCAGCAATAGGGTCTTATTCACTGCGATTACGACACGGCCCAGGGCTTCCGTATCCTGCCGCCCTACCCATCGAATGAAACATTCATAAGAAACGAACAAATATAATGGCAAACGGTGAGACCGAGACATATACATGAAAGGCTCGCGTAAAGCATCCATGGGTTGATTTCAGGAGAGGTTCGAACCTAAGCCTGAGGCAATCCATCGTCAGAGGCTTAAAGTCTTCGACACTCTGTGGTCCTCCGCATCATCAAGATAGTCTGGAATGTTACGAAACCAGGTGTATATATATATATATATATTCCGCCATCTTGAAAAGATCAACTAAGATGACTTGCCCTTTGGGACTTTCGAGTTTTATCATATAGATGAGAAATGATTGGGCAACGGGCCTGAATCAACCTTCAATTCCGCAAGCTCATTGGACATCATCCAATGTTTCGTGCTATTTTAATCACAGAAAGAGCATAGATTAATCGCATTCAACTCCTGTAAGCTACTTGCTCATCTTACTGCTGCTTCGATCTTGTTGTTCTGTGTAATAGCCTTTTGGAAGCCCGAGACCACGTTGTCCGATAGAATTTCTATCACCTTATCACTAATTGGGGTCACAATGAGAGGGTTGCGTCCCTCAAGTATCGTTCTAGATGATAGTCCTTCGTATGCCCCGGCCCTTCTGTTGTCGAGATGGTCTTCTCAGCAGGCTTGCATGCGGACTTAGCAGCTAGTTACTTGGCCGCGTTTGCGTAGTCGCTGTCATCGTCACTCTCGGCATTGAATCGCACCGCAGTGTAAATTATCAGTCTCGTACACTCATGATGTATCACCTGTAGGTGGTAAATGCCCTGACATTTGCGAACTAGCAAGCCAAAAGCGATCCTTCGGCTGGCGCAGTCGCCAGCACGTCTTAAGGCTGCGTACCCGATCTCGATAGCTTCAGCCCCAACCAAGATTCTCTCTGCGTTCATGCATGACCATCTTGAAGCCACCACTCTCCGCTCCGGTACGATCGGCAGCAGCCACCTTCTGGTCTTCAAAGAGGAAGACATTTCTGTCCACTGCTTAGCGTCCCACATTGGGGATCTCGGTGACCTTTACGGTCTTCCGCTGAGTAATCGTGCAGAATAGGGAGAGCCCTTCGCTCGGGTTCTTGACCTGATGTAGAGGAGTCCTCATTACCAGTACCAGAAACGTCGCAGCCACTTCAACGGGCGAAATAAAGATCTTCGAGCCGTTGAGAATGTAATAGTCCCTTTCTACTGCTACCGTTGGTTACAAACGCAGGTTATCCAATCCGTGTTGGGCCTGTATCCCCATTGATTCTTCTGCTCCTCAGTTGCAAAATTCACGACAGGCTGGAGGCCAAAGTTGTTCACGTGGACCGTTGACGTTTCTTTAATGCACGCACCGGACTTATAGATTGTGAGCAACATCGTAGCCTCTTCAGATATGCCGAGCCAGTCCACAGTATTGGTCAGGCATGCCTATAACCAACCATCCGTTGGGTGCCAGGTCCTTGTACATCTCCCGGGAAAGCTGAGGTTGATCATTGCTTTCAAGCCCATCCTCGTCGGGGGACTTCTGACAGATCATTGCTATATCGTCGCGAACAGCACGTCCAGAATCGTTTCATCCAAAAAGGTTGCTGGGTAGATAATCGGTCGCCCGCGCCTGTATGGCTCGGAAATCAAACCTCCGCGCGGATCGCAAGCCACAGGCGGGATCGTTGTCCTCCGCTCAGGCGTTCGATTCATGACTCCCAAGTTGGAAGTGTTCGACATCATCCGAGAGTAACACCTGTGTAAGCTGACCGGTCTGGGCGGACGATGGGCCGAGAAAGTTCGACCCGGTGTTCGAGGTATTCGGAAAGATGGTCGTAAGGAAGCGTAAGCCGCACAGCACCCGTCGAATCGCCGGGGTTTGACGAGTTTACCGGGACCGAGGTCAATACATGGCCATACCAACAGTATTTCTGCCGTTAAGACTTTGTCCGTCATCGTGGCAAGTCTGCGAATTTCTTCGTGAGTGCTCCTCGAAGGAGAGCAGCCTTACCACGCATTGGGCGGACTGATAATATGGGAAAGCTGGAAGCCGGGCTTTCCGGTTGGAACTTTCAAAGTGAGGTCGCTCATGTTGTTTGGTACGCAGCTGCCTCAATGTCACCATTCGTCGCTGTTTCCGTCTCGCAACCGATCGGGTCTAGGGAGGTGCTGCTCTTCCCCTTCTTCCCACTATGTCAGGCTCTTCCTTCCACTGTTCAATTACTCAACGCCTATCCCACCGACCGTTGTGGGAAGGACGATCATGGTAGCATCCCTGCCAACGTCATGTTCAGGGGAGCCAGGAGGGAGCGAGTCATTGAGGGAGCCGATGTTTTCCTTTCCTCCCGGGAATGACGAACCGCATCCTCGAGCACCCAACCGCATGTCATCGGACGTGTTGTCATCAATCGCTCATTAGGCTAAATACGTTTCGTCGCCAGCCAAACGAGATCCGCGTACTGCAAAACATCCATGATGGACTCCGCAAAGACGACCGAATCCCCCGGAAAGGGTATTGTGGCTCCCAAGACCCCGGAGAGAAGGCCAGCCATTGCGCCCATGCCAGAGGGAACCGAGCCCGCAGGCTCGGAGGTTCTCACACCTCGTCAGCCGCAGACCCCGGCAGAGTTTCGAAAGGAGATGGACGACTACCAAAGAACAAGTTTTCGCTTGTTGAATACACCGGCCAAGCGATTTGCACGCACGATGCGCATCGACAATGAGACCGAAGCTCCTAGTCAATCGCCTACCATGTTCAACACCCCCCCACGACGACCCGGGCGCATGCTTAGCACCAGGGACAATGCCTGCCCCGACACCCCAGGAATGCTGCCGCCACCTACGCCAAGTCGCATCAGAAACAATGCAATGGCACGGTTAGACCGGGTGCCAAGGTCCGCGGACGTGGTAGCGAGGGCACGCCGCATGTTGGAGACGGAGAGCGCCAGCGACAAGGCCAAGATGACCAAGGGAGGCCAGGACATTAGCAAGGGCTCAGGAAGCGGCACTATGTGATGCGTCGAAGCGGGAATACGATACCGACCTTTGCCTGACCTTAACTTGTATGAGCCGGGCGCAAGCATGGACTAAAGGTTCAGAACACACATACGGGTTCCATCAGAAACAAAGCAATTTTATCGGGGTAATGGAACGTTCAAGTTCGTTGAAGAGTGCGCGGGTAATGGCATTTTTGTTTGAGCTGGGTTATAAATAGTATCGTCATACCGGAGCTCGTTCCGCTTTCTTCTGCTCCAGATATGAGACAGCAAATCAGCACCCAAGGTCAGAAGAAGAGTGTCACACGAACCAGGCCCAAATGAGGGCCGCATTCACAAGAAGAAATAAAACCCATTAAAGACATTAGCAGCTTAAAAAGAAGAATGGAGCAGACGTGCTGGTCTTTGGTCAATCAGTAGATGCCCGGATCCAGATCCACCTTCGTCCTAACCCAAGACGTGAAACTCCATAGCAAGCCTTCAGAACAATACTAAAAAATCGCTTTGGGATTCCTCGGTTATATTATGACTGTGACCAAGATTTCCAGCATATCGGGCTGCACGTCAGCTCAGGCGTAGCTACGGAGTGTTTCCATCCATGCCGTCAATTCGGGGACAGCTAGGCTCCTTTCTTAGATTGACCACCACCAGAGAGGAACGCCATCCGTTGCCCTGTCCTACGGTATTGGTTTCGTGGGAAAGGTACTGGACTGGGCACTGACCGAGGTGCTTTTACTGGTTTCCCCCCTACTGTGAAACCCCTACTGGGTGGGTTCGAAACTTCCTCAACATGGATCATCTCTCAGGATCATGATTGTGTGGCGTTGATATCTATGCATTTGTCGTAAGGAAACCGGTAACGGCCATTGCCGTGAATATCATGATAGGCAGCCGCAGTACCATGGACGATTCCAACGGAACGGGGTTCCGCGCGACAGTGGTGTTTTGGTCTCTGACGATCTGCTGAACTGCGGTTTGGGTACGACTAGGGGACCACGAAGATGGACCTTGTGTTTTATGCCCCTGTGGGAAGTTCAGAGCCGAGACACAGAACAGTACCGATTTTACGTCCTCCCCATGCGCCCCGTCTTTGTCCGCGATCCCCGCTAGCGGTTCCCGACTATCTGTAGCTTAGAAATATAAATTTCTCTACTCACCACTGTATCGGAACAAAGGCCGACGGTGGGCCACGGGGCACAATCACTGCGATCACCACTGTGATCTATCCAGTCGGCCTGCCGCACATGACGCCACTCGTGTGCCGATTCATGTCTTTACCTCCATCGTCTTGCGCAACAGGTCCCCTGCGCCAACCGCTGTAAGCAATCGCCTAATCTGAGGCTTTAGAGACGAAGATTGTGATTTGCTGAGCGCCTGAGGGCCCTGCTGGGGTGCCTACGTGATGTTCACTTTGAACTTTTCGAAAGGTTGACGGTGTTGGCATGGATGGATCATTGTTTGGCGCTGAGAACCAGACAAGCTGTTGTTCACACTGAAAACCTCCTTCATCCAATAGAGTCAATGCAGTTGTCATTCCTACAGCACTACATCTGGACAGTATGGTGTTATTCCTTGGTTCAGAAAGCAGGATCAACCTCAACTGCTCTAGTGATATTCGCTGAGACATGCAGTCACTTAAAACCACACAATTATTTGATCTCATGGGGAAGCGATGCTCCGATGTCTTCGGTATTTCGGGTGATTGTTTTTGTAGAGGCGATACAGAGCATCTTACCGTTCTTAAGGTCGCCTGTTATATTGAGTCTTCGCAGAAGATTGTCTCGCGGCCACGGAGCCGTCCAACACATGTAGCCGAGCGAAACGGGAATGCTTGCCGGCGGGACTATCGGCAGCAACCAAAAGGAGCGCGGAGTGATGAAGGGATGTCATTGGGTCAACTGAAAGTATCAGGGGTAGATATTGATAGGTCCAGCTCTTTCAATACTCAAAGATGATTGCTTTACTCGATAGTGCCGATGGTCCTTTTGCAATCGTATTGGTAGACGTCCTGAGAAGACACGGGCGCCGTGCCGCTGGACGGAGCATCTCGGATGGAACGAGTAAACCCGGGATTATTGCGGTGAAGGCCCTCTCGTATTCTTTCGTCCTTTACAAACTGTCCTGGCGACCCCTATTCGAATATTAGTGACCGTTTTACGGCAAGCAAAGATGGGCCGCAGCTGAGCCAATTCTCTGCTCATTCGGAAAATCCGGTCTTTGTGTCCTCAACCTCTATGATGGGGTCGCCGCGCTGAGGCCCGAATGCCGGGCCGGATCTCGTCTTTATATCAGGGGTTGGCCCTGCCCGAATTTTGTCAGTCGCGCGAGTTGTGCTGGGCGCTCGAAGGCAGATCGATCAAGAATCACGCAAAGGTTCCGACCGGCGCAACCAAGTCATACCAAGCTTTCCTTCGGCAATCATCCTTGCTGTGCATGTAGCGAAGACTCCGATATAGTAGCGCAGCTTTCATGTCATGAAGTGGGATGGCTCAACCACAGTATGGTGATGGATCCCGGGCAGTAATGCGTTGCTTGACTGGCAATTGATTAAGGTGGCTAAAGCGTTGGTAACGAATTACACCCCTTTGTACGGTTCATTTATTAGCCATAGAGGCTTTCCTGTGAAGTCCAGTCCATCCTGGCCCTCATTAACGCCTCTGTGACAGTTACTCAGCATTTCAAAAGGTGCACCCGTAGGCGAAAGCCTCACATCCGATACAAAAGCATATCAGAAAGGTTCAAGCGGGAAGGAAGAAGAGAGCAAGAATCGGTGTCAATTTATGCAATCTGAAGTCCACCAAGAAGATAAGTGAATTGACGGGTGTGTAATACATCTGCCCAATCCTGTGTATTGGGTTGTTATCTGTATCCCCTTCGACGTGCTGTTTCCTCAGACTCTTTTGCAATATGTTCCACGGCTGCTGCACTTATTGTCAGCAGACATCTAGCGATCACAAGCCGAAGAAGAATAAAGGAAACAGAACAAGCACAGATGCTCTTTGCTTGTGCTCGACTGAAACCAATTCTTAGTTGATGACTCGCTCGGGGTTCGTGGCCATTGGACCGTTCAACGGGGTCGTGTTTCTTATCTGTTGGTGTCTTATGGAAACAAAACCTTGATCATTCCCATCAAAGATAAAGACGCTCAAGTTCTTGTCTTAGAGATCTGTTTCTCCTGACGGTAATAGCCACCCTGCAGGCCAGTAGCTGTCCGGCGTCTTCTTTGGTGTCCTTTCTGCCACAACAGGGTTGGCTTCTTGAGCCGCAGGCTCGTCGCCAGCCCCTTCACTGTTGAGGCTTACTTGAAGCTGATCCGTTAGAAAGTCTACGGCAGCTGTGTTCTGGAACTCCAACGTCGCCGTTGAGAGCGCAAAGCTGTTCGGGTAACTGGAAAATGCCAATTTTGTAGCAGAGACTGGCAAGGCCGAGTCAGAGATAGATGCATGACGTACCATCGGATGACAGCAGTAGTAGGTTATGGGAGTTAACGATTAACGGCTGCGGCCACTGGGTGAGTACCCTGATGGATGGACGCGGCTATCCTGACGGCTCACTCTCAAAAGCTCCCGCTACTGTGGGAACTTTTGGAGAGCAACAGTGGCTTGGATTGCAGCTGGCCCGTACAGTGAGGGGCTTCAAACGCAGGACTGATCAGAGTGGCGTGAAGTGGCTTGATTAATATAGCTACGAGCGCCTGGCTACAAAATGGTGTGGCCGATCCCTTATGTAAAGATGAAATTCGGGCCGGGATTCGGGCCCGGGCCCGGCCGACTACCGTCTCGCAAGAGCGTAGACGTCCTCGGACGCAGCCAAAATGCTGCGTCCGAAGTTTCACTGCACCACAAGTCATACTGCGGCCTCCTGATCTCACTGATGCGGATACACGACTTATTCGCGCTGTGGCGTACTCTATTTCGACGTCGTATGTATGCGCTGTGGAGCTTAGTTATCAAGTGATGGGTCTATGTTTGCTGGACCTGGAGCTCGTGGGTTGAAACTTTTTACCTGAACGCCTTTTTGGCAGAAGTTGCTGGCGGCATCACATAATTCGGGTGGAACTTTCCAGGTGTACATTGAACGAGACGCAGAATCCCATGCGCGCTTCACCAGACGAGACAACTCGTCGCCCGCGCCTCACTGGACGAGACCGTCTCGTCAGCGCTTCCCCGAGCGAGACTGAGATTCTCATTACATACCTAATGTGGGTAGGTGGAGTGCAGGCTGAAGCTCTCCCACCTACAACACTCAGCTTACGCGCAGTCCCCGCCGCTATTTACGGGCGCATGACGCTGTCCGAGTCTTTGTCCCAATGCTACAGCACCGCAACATCCACCTGGCACCACATTCGAGTACTATCGCGCTAATGCACCCAGCCTCTGCTTCACCCCCGTGCCTGCACTGTCGTCTGCCATCTCACAATGGTCGAGCCCTCCATATACCAGTTGTCTAACCCTGAGAACTGGATCATAAGGCTTCTTCGTTGCTCCTATAATTTTCATGCACATCGGTTCTTGTCCAGTGGGTAACAAGCCAGGGTTGTACTGTACTGAGAAAGCAAACGCGGCGTGCCCCCTTTCCCGTGGCACAGAAAGCAGTCGACAAGAATGAAACCTTTCTCTCTTTATCGACCCGTCATGTTTGCCATATCCGGATCTGCATCGGCAAGATGGGGGACGAGAACTCATTGAGAGATGCCGAGTCTCCGGAAAAAGTGCGTAATGAAGGCTCAGCTGTGGAATCATAGAGAGCCTAGGCAGAAGGCACACCACATCTGCCCAAATGCAAGAACCCAGACAGATATTATTGTTTGCCAGGTGCGAGAGGCAATGCTTTTCATGAGGTTTGTAAGGTTTATGCAGCTGCTGCGCGCCCGGCCGCAGCAATCGGTGAGCAAAATGTCCGGGGTGGGGCGGGAGGCGGGGTGGGGCCGTGCCAGATGCCGGCTCCGATGTCCCTAGGTACATCTGACACCTTGATGCCCTGGGCCACACCTTCATCCGCGCACGGATCTTCACCCCGACACCCTCCGATGGACCACTGACGCCTTTTCCAGCGAAGCTTTCAACACCCGGTGATGGACTGATATTCATGGGTTATACCGATTCCACAGATTTGAGATCGCTTACCTCAGACAATAAGGATGCTGTGTTCAAGCCACCAAGGCAAATGGACTTGGGATAAGATTCCGAATTGTGAGAACCAACCTACCCACGTCAAAGCAAGGCCGAATGTGAGTTGGAAAGCAACGACACTAGCGAGTTGGACCTTTCAGTAATCAGACAAGAAATTATCCTCACGTAATAGCCTCCCTCGCTTATGTGTAATCTGACGGACTTCACATTTTCACGTGAAGCCCTCCGACTCTGACGGTCTAGTTTCGTTCTGGCTCGCGCACACCACGTATCTGACCATTGCGTTGTATCATTGTGAGCCCTCCATTTACAAGAATGTTTGAAATGACATTGACCCTTTAGCTGCTGAGCATGTAGTGCAAGTCGCTTTTTATTAGCTTGCTGATCGCGTCCCGCATGGACCGGACGTTGGCCGGCATTCACCAATAGGCTTTCACTGATGGCGTGTATGGCTTTGCTTCAATGGCTTGGGTAAGGAGTGGCCGAGAACGTGTGCCTTGAGGCTGGAAGCCTTCGGCCACGACTTTCTCGACTTCAATGTCACATTACAAGCGATGGCCGAACGGTGCGCCACCGGCAGCCGTCAGGCACAAGTAGCTGCTCCTCTTACCCTCACGCTTTGGAACCTTTGGTACGACCTTGAAGGCGACTGCTTTGCCAACGGCAACCACACAGCCGACCACATTGCCCTTGGTAACATCGGAAATTGCGGTCATTGAAGTTAGGTGACTGTCGTCCACGTTGAGGATGTTGTCGACGCCGACATACCGAAGGCTGCAACCGGCTGGCCAATCATATATATGGGTTTGGATTTTAAGTCTAAATCTGAGTGAAATGGGTCATGAGGTGGAAGACTTGACCACCGGGCCTGCTTTTATTAACGAAATGAGCATTCAGAAGAGTAGTCTTTACCTCCGGTGCAGGAGTCATTTTCCGCACAAATTTCTTCATGGAGATCGAGATGGAACTGGGATAGACTCCTGTCTTGTCACTGCTTGTACCTGAGGGACTGGGATCAAGCTCTTCATCGTTTCCTCGCTCGTATGAAGCATGTGTCTCTCGGCAGCAGCCAACTTTTCAGGAGTATGGTTAGGGCTGATTTCGGCAACAGTGTGGACCTGGGTTGCTGCATTGGTTTGAGCGACGGGGCTTGTGTCAATAGCTGTACTTTTGGTGACATTCTGAGGCTTGCCTCCACACAGTTAACGCACATGGCCGCGCAAATTCCCACTTTCAGTTGAGATATATTCACATTTCGAACAAGAGTTCGGAGATTAATAAGAAGATGAGTGCGGTTATAACTTATGGTTGCTGACTGAGACAGCCCCGCAGGAAGCACAGAAGTCCGTATCATGGCAAACGGTGCACTTGTACCATTCATTGACAGATTCATTGAGCTTCTTGCTGAAAATAGGAACGTCGCTATAGATGCTGCGGTGATGTTTCCGATCGATCTGTTGATTGCTACGTCTGTCATAGAAAGCCGCAAAGCAATGTCAGATCGCGAGGGGGCGTATTGGCGGCATTCTTGACACAGTCGTTGCTGTGGCTTTATCAGAGCAGTTCAAGCACTTAAAGCGGACGTCGAGATTGATTTCCTCGCATCAGTCGCAGACAATGAGGCTGCGACAAGGGTCAGGTCTGGTCTCAGAGGGCAATGGCAACACAGTCTCATGAGTAGCCGGCATGAGTTCATGGGCAGGGTGGTGGCCACGGCAATTGTCTGAGTGGCACTTGATGCGTAGATCTAAGTCATCTCAAACGGTACGGGTGATAACTCACGCTCTGGCAGAATCTCGATACAGCTACTGCAAGTGCGAGAAAGGACATGGAAGTCCTTAGCAAGCGTCTTCGTCTCATCGCCAAAGGCACCTGGTATCTGCTGCTGAGCGTTTACCTCTATCTTGCGAGGAAAAGCCACCGCCTTTGCCTTCGTCAGCTGAATGCACTCAGTCGTGCTATTGATAACCTTGCGACCTTGAATAGATCGCTTGAACAGTCAGTGGTCGTCACCTGAGCAGTCCTTGGCAGTTACAACGCAGCCCTCGGAGAGGTCGTAATATCCACAATCGCAGATGCTGCATTGGAAGTAAGTGTTGGCCATAGTTTTACCGTAGGCATTGCAGTAAACTGATCACGTGCGCAATGGAGATGTGTTTGACTCCGTAGACTCACGAGCACGAAATGCGAGCGTTGGCTGTGGTGTCTCAGTTCGAATGATCTGTTCTACTGGCTTTGCTGTGGGATAGAGGGAACGTGGTGCGGGAGCTTCGTCGTTGACAAGAGTCTTCTGAGAGTCCTGAGCCTCGCGGAATTTGAAGATGCCACTACTGGCGGATTCTCGATTGAGGGCAGCCGAGTTGTGAGCCGCACTCTGCAACGAAGTAAGGCCTTCGAAGTAAGGCCTTGGTGTGTCATCACCGCCAGGGTATGGTGTCCCGGAGAGGTACTTGCAATGACAGGTTGCATAAGCTTGGTAGGATCCTGGAGTTCTGTGGTTGTAACCTTCTCCACCTCTACGGCAGTGGCTACATAGAACTTGATTGGAGTGGCAGTTGCCTTGATATGGAGCTTCACATTCGCCTTAACAGCCCATATGAGGGTCTTAAGCACCTGAGGGATACTACCATCGTGCGTGATATAGCCGGCGTCACATTCAGAATGCCGCTCGGCTTGTTGTCAAGACCTAGATGGAGCTGCAACACTCGTCAGTTGCATGTTTTGGATTCATAGGGACGACAACGTAGTCAGTAGAAGCCATCATGCTGCGAGAGCCAAACTCCAGCTTCTTGTGGAACAGACTAGAGACTCATCTTAGCGAACAGCACAGTGGCCCCAAGATCGCGAAGAGGAAGCTTCAGCTATTTGGTGGCATCATTACAGTGATCTTAATAGTGATGACCGTTTACATCTCATTCACTGGATCTCCGCAGCCTTGCAAGTTGCTGCTTGTGCGATCACTGTTTCGAAACGCCCAGAAAGAGGTGATATACTGACGTACACCGGTGCTGCCTCCTCCCCTCATAGTTCACCCTCTCGCCCGATCGACTACTAATCAAATTCATTCCTCTAGCCGGTAAGTAATTGTATCACTACCGAATGGACGGTCGTTGTGGTACCATCTCGGTGGTGTATGGCGTCATTGGGTGTGTAGGCAGTCGAGCAGCGCTTCCCGATGGGCCAGTACCGGTCGTCCCTCCGTTTGCCGGCGCGGCATCCGCTGCGCTACGGCGTCCGCCATCTTGACCGCGGCGGCAGTGACCTTGCCCGTGACGTCGACCCTGGAGATGGCGGCCAGCAGCCGCCTGTCCAGCCCCTTGCTGTAGCGGCGCGCGGCCCATCGCGGTCGGCACGGCCATGACGCGCGCCTAGCGGAACACGGCGCCGGCAACCGCAATGGGGCCGAATAGGGCGGGGCAGTGAGCAGGGCTTTTCAGGGCCTTGGTGCGGGATTTATTTAGAGGATTGGCCTGACTTTGTGTTTGGAGTCGGTAGGACAACTGGGGCGATTTTCAGCTTCATTTCGCTTGGGTCTTTGACGTCGCCGACTCTGGGAATTAGGCTGTAAGAGAAGACTGAATACGCTGGGGATTTTGGGAACGAATCAGTAGTGCTTCTTGTCAACCTCTTGATGCGGCTGCTTATCATCGAAACGAAAGTTGCAGCGAGACACAACGCTGATAATCCGGAGTCCACTGGCAACCCGGACGCGTCCCGAGGCGATGGCGATCATAACGACACGGAAGACGAGAAACGGCAAGGAAATGGCGAAGGAGAGCCGCTCCCCGGCGAAGAAGCAGAAGAAGACTACGACAAACACACGGAACGTCAACAGAAACTCGGATCCTAGTGCTCTATCATCCCCTGCCTTGCTGATCCGGGCGTATCGACATCATCCCCTGTCGCGTTGGTGCAGGTCGTGCTGTTGGGAAGTTACGATGCAACGATATCCACCGTCGCAGAGAATCTTGTGTTCTTCAACTTCAGCTTCCTCAAAGCTGGTCTCTTGTTTCTTCCACAAAGAGTCTGCGACCTGATACTGGGACTCGTTCTAAATTAGGAACGAAGCCCGTCGCCGATAGATCTTATGGAATCCTTGTTCTAGCCTTTGTCATGAATCGCCCCCCACATACCTGGAAACGAGACCAAATTCTCTTTTATGGCGGCTTGCTGGCGCACTGCGGCATAGGGTTGGCCGGAGTAGGACCGCGGGCGTTCATGGACTCAGACGCAATCATACAGAAATACCATGAGGTGAATCCCAAGTTTATTTTGAGAAGAATCGTCCCTATCCGCAGCTGTGCGATTTAACGAACATGGTATTCAGCCTTGGGTAGCGGTAGGCTGTGAGCTTGCGGACGAGCTGAAGAAGGCAATTGACTACGTAAACAGAACGTTGTACTGGCAGTCATGCGTGCTGTGACAAGTTTGTGGAGCTTCTCTTTACTTGGAGGTCGACCAAGCATAATTCAGAAACGCAAATCGTGACTAAAAGGTTCCTCGTACGAGTTTTTGTCGGATTCATCAGCATTCCTCTTGCAAATGTCAGCATGGGACAGAGTCTTGTCGTTGTGAAGGCTGCTTGCTGGGTGGTAGCAAGTAGGCAGGCACAATTATCATGGGTTAAGTGCTGAAGTGGCGCGTATTATCACCACCAAGGCTCGAAATTCCTGAATTAGCAGAAAGATGATAAAAACATCCACCTAAATGTACTAATACCATGACAGAGTATGTGTATAGTGAAGTGTCAGCATTCGTTGTCAAAGTCAATGAGGCCATTCTACTTCTCTGCATCGATATTTCACATGGACTTGGACACTGGTAGATCATCTGCTGAAGAGAGCAAACACGTGCACGCACGCGACAAAAGCAAAACATTCCTATCGTCATCATGAACGTAATTCGACGCAGCTAATATTATGGCGATGATCTAACAATCAAGGGCCCTCTCACCCCTCCGTTACTACTCTATCGCTGAATTGTAACGTGAAGGTACATAAATGCCGTCGGTTCTCCTTCATTTCAATGTGTCTGCTTCGGCACCTGAAGTGTCTCCAATCTCTTGAGTGCTTCTGTATCGGCAATGGTCTCACTGGAACCAGAGCTTACGTTGGGAGATTGCCTGACGGTGTGGTCTGTACTGGTTTTGTTGAAGTAAGAGAGGTGTTGCTGATTGCCCATGAGCTCGTTTGCTGTCGGCTGAGGTGATCTCGGGCGAAATCTGGGCGCGATACCGCGGCCGAGACTCGGACTGGTGTGAGGCATATATGTTGGTTAGTTGATTGATGGTGTTGAAATATGTTTGATTTGTCCTTGGCGATTTTGCACTGTTGCTTGGGGCGTTGAAGATGTGATGTGTCGTGACATTGATCAAAATAGGACTTATTGTCGGAATGCTAGCCTACACATGTACCGAGCGTGACATGCTGGATACATTGATGCTAACCCTACCGTCATCTATCCGTCAAGGGCCAGGACGAGCATGAGAGACGGGGACGGCAATTCACCCAAGAACGCCCAAACCGTGGGGATAACGAGAGTGTGTGGAAATCGCCCGGGAGCCCAAGCTCTTGTTTAATGTGGTGGTCCTCAGTACTAGTCGAGAAACACACTGAAATGGTAGCGTGTGATGGGCCCTGGCGAAGGCGGCTGGACTGCCTTGCCTTCTGAAATGAGCAGGTCATGCATGCCAATATCTCCAAGACTTCCAGACATTGAGATATCTTCGCCGACGTCTCTGTCGTTAACAGTACCTTTGAATTCGCGTATATGAAGTTGTCATCATAGAATTGTCCTGGCAGACGGTTGTCTGGAAGGCTGGATCGAGAGCGCTTGTTCAATTTGAATCTATGGGTGTTATCCACTTCACTATCCACTTGCCGCATTTCTGATGCGCTGTTTCATGGCTCACGGGGCCGTGGAGCTGTACAGAAGAGACCATTCAGCTGTTCGTCGTCTGTTCCATCTCGCACCAATGTACTTAAACTGGCTTCGCTTGTAGAGAACGTGCCGCTTGACTAAGCATTCTAATTGTCAAAACCAACTTTCTTGCTAAGTTGCGATGAGTTGCTCATAGGCTCTGGCTGCGGATTGAAGAAATCGTTGCGAAGCGACCGGTCATTGTTGAGTTTACGCATGCTCACGATCTGCAGGTAGCGGCCGGATGCGCTGTTTGGCAGAGGTGACTGTGTAAGCGCTGTGAATAGTCACCTCGCCCCTGTAATTACAGCGTACTCCCCGGTTAGTCACCCTATAGCGCAGTGCCCGGCAGACCGGTTCCTCCCGTTTTCGGCGCTAAAATCGGGAGGGATCCACTGCACATCGCTGTATCTACAGAAGGTACCTCCCGATTTTAGCGCTGAAATAGGGAGGTATCCACTAACCGCCCCGTGCAGAGCCCTTAAGGTACGTACCTCACAGTGAAGTGAGGCGGAGGTATTCCACGGCGCTGACCGGGCACCTCATGTAATACGATCGACTGTCTGCCCCCCTCCCCCCCGCGCTGTCGCCGCCCAAGGACTTATCGAGAAGAAGTGAACTTAGTATGATGCGTCTGCAGGAGAAGATGTTGAGGAAGTTTCGAGCCGACATACTAGGGGTGTGCAGAAGAAGATGACGGATCTCGAGGTGAAGGCATCACAATTACAGACAGAACTAGATAACGCGACACCATCCTCCTTGGTAGCGCGGAAAACCCACAATCGTACCACGTGGCTACTGTGGCTTTGCATTCCATCCCTCCTGTTCTATCTTGGCCTCGGGCAGTGAAGATTGCTCTATCAATACATGGGGCTATGACCTGGCGGAAATAGAACGGACACTCAATTCGCATGCCAAGCTGGACGTCGATTTGAGTGGTGCCAGAGGGATTGCTCTCCTAGCAAACTGCAGGTCTAACTTGGCCATCAAGCTCTCGGATCCTGCCGAGGAATACGAGAACATTCGAACGCTACCAGGGCATAACCAGAGCGTCATCTCGGTTCCATCTATTCGCTCAGGCGCGGGAGGCGCTGCGCTTCTGGGAAATCTATCGGCCAGCAGAGACCAGACAATTCGAAAATGAACATAACCCCAGAAAACTGCCTGGGCGCTCTACGCGGGCACCGCGACACCGCGATTGGGTGTGGTCCTACCGACTGGACGAGCGGGGGCTCTTATCCACGTCCCTCGACTAGGTAATTCGCTTTCGGAATCTTTCTCAACCGGACTCCAATGCTAAGAAACAGACTTCCTTGCTATAGGAGCACGTGGTAGAGTGCTGCCTTTGCACCTATGATTGTATACGCACACTTTGCCGCCATCACCGGCGTGAGGAAACTTGATTCAGTTAGCAGAAGTGCTGAATACCTTACGACATGTGAAAGAGATAAACTTATCAAATTGCACACCTCCCGAGGAGACCAAGAAGCACTTTGGCAAGATAAAGATTGTGATGAGCAACAGCGGTACCGAGTCTTAGGACAAAACGGACGAGATTCCTTGGGAGAAGTAGGTGCTGTAACCACGTATTAGGAAGATTAGAGCGAAAGGGAGAGAGCGGTCTCGTGCCCTTGCTGGTCTCTGCTCTGACAGCTCCAATTGCCAAGCGGCAGTAAACCTACACAAACTTGCTCTCTGGGTACGACCACGCCTTTAATCTCAACGACCGTGCATAATCTTCGTTCGCTGGGCACTTTGAGAACAACGGTCGCCTGATTCTTATGAACTCTATTGCTGCTGGTCTTCTTGGTATTCGTGACTGTGTTCTCTACATTTCTCCAAGATGACTGTCATTCTGCATGATCAAGGCCTTCGCCGCCAATTTTGATATTTTTAGCAATCAACAGTGTCGCTCCTCGTGGTGTCAGGTCTGAGATACTCACCTAGAACGCATAGTACGCAAATTTTGTTGGTTTAATACTTTCGGATTAGTAAATGCGGTCACTGACGATTGATAGGCTACGCACTATATTCCTGGCGGCACCTCAGACTGGCCAGCTGAGAAAATTGAGACTCTGATGGCTGAGCCCTACGCTCTCAAGCGCTGCGCGACTCCTGAAGAAATGGCCCGCGTTTTTGCCTTCCTTGCTTCTGATGATGGCGGCTGGGTTAATGGTTAGATCACATTTGGACTGGCCGCGGTCTGTCATGAACTCAATGGTTGACTCACGAAACTGGTTAATTCATTACTAATTCTGACGGCTTTTCCCATTCGAGAGCTCTGGTATCATGAAGGTAAGAGTATGAGAACGAGGCATGACTTCCCAAAGTAGGCATGACGATGTGATTTAGTAGAGCCAACTGGATTAGAAAATTGCTTTTCTGGAGTACGAGTCGTGGTCATGAAAAAAACAGGTTTGACGACGGAAGAACACGACACAATGTGTGTAGAGAAGTTGTAGATAGCGCTATCTGAAGCAAGACGGCATGGCTCATTCGACTCCCGGATGCGTACACGCCTTTGCCTTATAAGCTGTAGGATCATCTTTCTCGACACGGTGATTGATATGCTTGGCGTTCAAGTGACGTTAAGACCTTTCTGCGCTTCAATACGGCGAGAATCGCTCTTGTCTATCTACATTCCTTTGTCGAGATACTGAGTAGTTTTAGTTTCCAAGCAGCCTGACCTATAACAGTAAGCTAGGTTTAGCCATGGTCAATGGAAACAGTGGGAACGGGATCGCCAGTCCATTCCGTTCACATGCTGTACCTCCGGCCAAGCTTCTTTTGCTAGTTGCAGCTCCTCAGGTTTGGGTCATCTTCGCCGTTGAAATGGGATCATTGTGATGATGCTCATCCATCCTCACACAGACGACGATCGTTGAGGCCCATCATCAGATGAGATGCTCGTCGAAATGGAGACACATGTGTTTCGCTTACAGAACCTTCCGCGGGAGAAGAGGCGTGTCGGAGTCCAGGGCCCGCAGCTCATACCGACTTCGCAAGCTGACAGGAAGTTGAGACGAGGCTTGAATGACTCAGTATCTGGGTAGGGAATGTCAGCTCTCACTCACTTGGAATGTCTTTTAGTACGACGATCGAAGCCATCAATGCTCCCGTTGCCGTAAGCGCCGTGAGGCAGAATGTACATATGACACGGCAAAATCAGAGAAGACGCGGACATGTGCATTGCGACGCGAGATTAATGAGTTGAAGGCAAACTTTGTCTTAGATCAATGTCGCAGGGTCTTGTCGTTTTGCGAGACTTGCCGATGGACGAGGCATGGCACCTCATCACTGACCTACTGCATGAGGATGACACTATAGCTTCAATGCTCAAGCTCGGCCTTCGCATTCAACGTCAGTCGTCGTCCCTGAACAGCCAAATTTTCATGCTGGACAATACGGGCGCTAGCCTCCCTGACATCGAATTGAGCGTCCAATGTCAGCTCTATTTCTCGTTCCCCAAGTTGTACCCTCCACTTGTGGCCGATGAGGTTTGGTCAACCTTCTCGAGGGCCCGTAACGTCGAATCCCATGACTGGCAAAGCAAGCAATCCCGGCTCCTGTTTCCCGTGCCTTACGTGACAAGAGAGGATTGGATGTATGCTGCTGGCACAACTCCCGCTGAGGATGGGTTTCGAATCATGTATGGGAGTGTTTGGACCACCGAGTTATGTCTCGGCTGCGGGAAGAATGTCCACATAAGCATCGACCTAGTAAAGCGCGCTCTAAATGCTTACCTTCGAACAGACAGTATGCTGTTTGAGTCCATGGACATCGAACTGTTTCCCACCGATGTTTCCAACTGTAGGAAGCGATTCTGTACGACAATATTCGTCAATGCCGTGCTACATTATGCTTGCGTAAGTGGACAGGCAACTCCATGCTGCTGGAGGGTTTGCGACTCTTAGAGGCTCGTATTGAGGTCAAAATTGGAAAAGTTGATCAAGAAACATCGTCCTCGATCCTTCCTTTCCGATCGGCAAACGAGAAAGTGCTTAAGGGCAACGCCGTTGTCCATGTCGCTAAGATTGCAGGTGATCTCTGAACGTACTTAACACCATGACGGCTTTCACTGGGCCGTTTGCGCGGGTTGCGTCGTTTCTGGAAAAGCCTCTGCAACCAAGCTCATGGTTGGCATTTTCCAACTTCGGGATCTAGGTTCCCAGATCACCTTCGGTGTAGGGAGCGTGTAACTGACTGTTGACAGATATCGGGCGCGCATCGACGGTTCGAAGATGTTACTCCTATTTCTTCCCTTGTAACTTTTCTTCTTCGCAGTTTGCCGCCTGGAGGCGCACCTTGTTGACTGCCGTATGACTCTCACAAGGAAAACTTCGACGGCCAGGATGGCCTCGGATGTCACTCCTCCTACACTCACGACATTGCTTGTCCCCTATCGAGGGCTTTCGAGCCATATCAAAGTGATCTTGTCAAGGTTGCTCGCTCCAGACGTGGATAAGATTGCTGGCCACGGATATCGTTGCGAGACCATATGCTCAATTTTCAGTCTGCTCGAGAGTCTGTGATGCTCTTAGTTTCGAGGGAATTGTCAGACAAAGAGCGAACCTTGAAGGTCGCCTCACTCTGTCGACGTGCTCTCGACAATTCGACGACAGCAAGCCCCCGCAAGCTCTCCATACTGAGTTGACTCATCAGGGCTATTGCCCAGTGAGTTATATCTCGGTCAGTGGACCCGAGATGGGCGATGTTGATGAGAATTGAAAGATGTAGATCCATTTCTCGATCTTGAGAGTGTTGCAGCCTGGAGCGTACCACCTTGGGACCCTCCTCGGACTTCAAGCGTCCCACGGCACAGCAGCAGCATTTTTTGTAGCATCGGCCAGACAACTTCAACATCTCAGTTCTATTCACCGGCGATTCCATGCACAGGCTTCCTCGACAATTGCCTAATGTAGGCTTATGTTCTTAGCAGTCGTGGCCTTGACGCAAATTCGATCCATGTCGAAGACAAAGCTGAAATTCGAAGCTCTACTATGACTCTTCGCGAATCTCGCGATATGGTTTCCAGCACTTCGAGATCTTATGCAAAGTCTGGCTCAGACTGGGTATAATACTCTCCTATCAAGTCAGCAGAAGGTCGTCTCGCTCTTCGGAGACTTATCACGCTTGTGTCAGGCCCCCGTGGGAAGCGAAAGGCAAGCTTGGACATTTGATTCCTGACGCCAAGTAACCACCTTGAGAATTAGCAGCTCGCAGCATTATTGAGAAAAAAGACCTATCACACACACTTCTTCACGCCGCACATCATTAAGGAGGTTTGACGTGGAGCAGTTCTTCAGGCTTATTCCTGAGCTATCAGAACAAATTTACAAATCGCCATTGTTTTGTCAATACGAGGCTCTACTGCAAAGCAGTTCCTTGTGATGAAGTACTCAAAGAAATGGTCCCTATATCCATATCAGTTCAAATCGTTCAAGGACGACTTGGTCCAATAACCTGCCCGGTCTATTATGACTCTTCTTGACCCTGTGAGACCCGACAGACTCCTGCACATCGACATGTAAGGAATGGCTTTCATTACACTGCTCCCGTTACTGATTATGATGAAAAGCGTATTCTTACAAAAGAATGCTTGTAAGCGCCTAATGGCACCATAGCGAGGCCTTGGCGAGCCCTAGAACGAGAAGAAAATTGAACTTCAGGCTCATGATATTAAACGAGCACGTTCTCATCGACAAGGTCTTCGCAGCAGACGAAGCTTTATTGGAGACTATGGGATATAGCAAGAAGTCAACCCGTATGGTCCATCACTTAGAACGCTTCCTATCTTGCATTTGAAACACTGGCGTAAGTTATGTTGCTCATCACTTGCTACCATATTCTGCATTTCAGAGATTAGCTGGCATTGCAGGTAGACGATTAGGTATGTCGGCGAGTACTTTTAATAGACCGACTAAGTTTTCAATGGCCAGAGGTCTGTGTTTTCCATTGGTTCTTCACGGAACTAAAACCACATCCAAAGTCGACACGATTACGGGTCACATATCGTAACTGAAGCGTCCTAGGCTTCTCGGCCGGAGATGAACGCACTTGCGACATGGTCCTCAGAGGCCGCGAGTTTAGAAACCTCGACCAGCCTAGACGAAAGGCATTCGGTAAAGAGTTCTTTTGCTTGAACATCGTGATGCTTTTGTTGTCAACGTTTTTCAGTCGCTCCAGATGCCTTAAACATTCATTTTACTACCTGATTTCGTGCAACACTGAGTTTAAAAGTTAGCTGCAGACTGCTGCGACTAGAGTTTGGAAAATAGGAAGCCAGAAATTATAATTAGGTGCAGCTTTACTGCCACCTGATGTCTCGCATATACATAATTGAAGGCATGCTTCATTCAGAAGTGATGCCTAGGAGGTGAAGAACAAAAAGATTACGAGTTGTTCGATTCGTCAACGTCAAACAGCATGGGTTACCCAAATCTGGATCTTGGTTGGTAAGTCTAATCACCCGTTCGAGGCTGATGCTGCGTGGGAGACAGCTTTTCGCTTCTCAGACCATGAGAAGCTTTCGGAGAAGAGTGAAAGAATACTATTTTTTAGTCAACATTTGATCGCAATAATGCAATCTTTCAGAGGAAGAATTGTCTTGGCAATCACGATTCACCAGTATGATTTGCAGCATTAAAGTCTCTTGTGACATCTTTGGAATAGATATGGCTCCCGCGTGAGAAACTTTGCAGCCCTTCTTAGTATGGTCTATGAAGTCACTTGCATCAAGCACAAAGATGGGGACGAGTATACGCCCACTGGTGCTTCAGTCGAGTCCATAGTGGTCGAGCAGATCTAGAACTTGGCATTGGCAATTAAGAAGATTTTTCCGGCCAGGCCTGTTCCCGCCATCAATAAATCTCGATCCAAGAACGTTTTGCGTGGGAGGTCAAAGTGATAACTGAAGATCTTAGCCGGCAGCCAAAAGCATGGGTGTCTGTATCCGCTTTCGTTTAACTGAACTTCAATACTCAGAGCCTGCTACGGTAAATTGGCATCTGTGGTGCTTCCCAATTGGCTTCCCAGCACCGTTTTCCATTTCAGGGTACATTTATCTCATAGTCCTTGTGTGGTCGCTCCTCTCGTCAAAGTGGGGGCAATGGTTGTCGGCTTTCGGGCTGCCGTAGTCGACGATGTCCAATGTCTAGCCTTTGCCCCATCACGAACAACCACATGCTACAAAAGACTGTCGATCTACAGACGTGCGACCTAGTCTGTCATTACTCCAAGCGCGGTCCCACTGCAACCCACTCATGCAGCAGAAGACAATAGGAGGTTGTAGATATGCTCCGAGCAATTCATCAACCAGCTGAAGAATAACCCTCAGCAGATATCCATTCGCAAGTTCCATTGATATCAATATCAACGATTGCCAAGTTCGATCATGTGTACTGCCGCAAGGATGTCGAACTCACATCAAGTAACAACGTTGAAAATATGGGGGTATAGGCGAGATTGGACACAATATGTATCATTATTTCGAATATGCCAAAGTAACTGAGCCCCCAGAAATACACAGAGCCACACGTTCAGAGTACCTAGACTGAGAAACGAGCTGTCGGCCCCCTATCCGGGCGTGACAAGGTGAGTGACAATGAAAGATCGCTCGACCTAGTGAGCGAGTCTTTGGGACCTCTCGCATTGACGTTGTTTCAGATGATGGTGGATACCCGATGACCGTTTTCATCGTTTCAACTGAATGGCGTTGGCACCGACCGGTCTCACTCTCAGAGGTAGCTCACATATCAACGGATGATATTTGATGGGACGACAGTCCCCGTATGGGCAACTTATTGCGTGTTTCCTTGAGCACTCGAGCTCTATTACCAGCTGTCCTGTTGAATGTTCATGGTATAACTAGTTTTAAATTACACTGCTTTGGACAATTGGTGACTTCTCGTGTCTGTTGCACTGTCACTATGTATGTTGACGCGTCAATATGAGCGTGAGCATCCTCAGGGTGGCGGATCAGATGATATCAATCAACCAGCTTCGTAATCCATAAGATAAGTTGGGGCAGCGCGACACCATGCATAAGATATGTGCAGATGTGCCCAGCGCTCCACCTCAGGAGAGGCACATTTCCTTTTCGCCCAGAGGGCAACTATTTTGACTACACAACCATTCCAAGGTTGGGATCTTTCACTACCTGCTATCGCATGAACACGAACTGCATGTGAAAATTCAGAAGACTGAGACCTTTCGGTTTAGAACAGGTGATGTACATCGGCGGGGAGAAGACAGTTCGCGGGAAATTATTTCGGTGCATGTGCAACTCATCCGACCTCAAAGCGCGGATGAGAAAAGCCCTGTCAACTGCATCATCCGTCATTTTATCGCCTTTTCTCGATCTTCGTCTATTCATTCTTGCAGTGGGTGGCAAAACATTCACACCTTCGTCAGCATTATCACATCCGGGAGTGCCCAGTGACTTCAGCCGCCGGAATGGAGGGCGGAGATGGGCACAGCATGTGGCGGTCCCGCAAGTTCGCGAGTAAAGGCGAAAGGATGTTTATGGAGTGCGGCCAATACCACTCGTATGGACACACCTTGCATCAGGTCTACTCATATCAGCAGCAGACATCCCGACTGTCATAGTCATACTCATAATGCCAATGATTTTTTCTGTGGGAAGCTCCAACGCTGTCACCGTCGGTTGCACTTCTGTCATAAGATTCATCACGTATTACTCAAGCTCAGGCTCACCCTGCTGGAAAGTCTTGTTAGAAGAGTGTCCCCGGCGATGTGTATGTGGAGAGATCGGTCTGGGAGATACCTAGACACATTGGATACTGGCAAAAGATGACATAGGCTGAGTGGCCTCAAGCGGAACACTACATTTGGAAGTTGAACAGCAACATGAGATAGTGTAGTAGTATTTCTAATGATGCTGCATCGACTTGCGAATAGCTTTCGACATATCGACCCTGACACGCTGACTTCGTTGCGAATACTCCCGTTAGCATGATGGGTTCAGTCTCTGAATCCCTAGATGGGCCACCATGGGGAACACGCAGTGCCGGGACTTTCGGGAATGTTCGGACAAATTGCCCTTCCATTTTTATTTCTTCTCCTTTTGCGCAGTATAAACGCCATAAGGTCGTATTTCAGGCTCCTGTTCACTTTCAGGAGGAATCCGCCGCAAAACCAAATTACACAGTTAGGTCACGCAGAAGATGTTGAAGCATACTGACGCGATGTATCTTTTAAACGACAGACCTTAGAATTTCGATTTCTTTCCTGAACGTTGTCCAGACCTGTGGCTGGAACCATTGCTGCAAGACATAGTTCAATAGTGGTGGGGGAACACAGAGACCCAAGTTTCATCGTCCTTTGAACTCCGTAGTAAGAATCACGGAATGAACAAAAGCGAATCTTCAGTCCCATCAAGCAGGTAGGCAGGAGCAATGAGAACCGTTACGACATTACTTTCCGCTCCCAACGTTTCAACAGAGACTTCGAGCCACCTTATAATCTTCGCCTCCTTAAATGTTGACACTATTTCTGAACTGTACAGCAACCATAATGACAGACTTGGCAGCACCTGGGTTCGTACAAGGGTGCGAGCCTCTGGATGAGTTCATGTCGATTTTCCCTAACGTCTATCCAGCAGATGACGGTGCCAGACAACAGGATTGAACAAAAGCATATTAAAGAAGACGACTTCAAGCACAAAAGCACATGGCTGACAATCAACAGAGCCTGTAGATCGTACGTCGATTTCGTCTGGAGACAAACCTACAATGCGATGGTTTGATACCCGGAAAGCTGAGCCACGATACGACGTGAGGTGAGACATGCTTGTGCTTTTGCCGATAGGAACAGTAGCCAGAACTTCCTTAAGTTGACCAAAGTAAGCATCTGCCTTGGAAAGATTCCGCTATTAGCTGCAGTCCGTCCAGTAAATGACTGTTTGAGCGCCTGGAGACTCTCGCCTGGTTATGCAGAAACGCTGTACTTGTGTAGGAAAGCTGAACTTGCGCAGAGAGGTTTTACTCGGACAGGGAAGTTGTACGTGTGCAGAGAAGTGTACTTGTGCGGAGAGGCTCTCCACCGCAGAATCCTGGCTTGCACGTCCGTGGAGGATGTAGCCCGGCGAAGTGGAGTTGATGAGATTGGCACATGCCCACAAAGTTTCAGTTTTAGAACCCCACCGGCCCTGCAGCATGGTCGGGCCGGATGTTGAAGAATATGCAACTGTCCCATTCGGATCTGATCAATATCGTAAGTTTTACACACGGGTGCAAACTGACGTTGTGTGGTGACATACCTGTTTTGCTGGTCGATGGGCCTAGCATAGACTGAGGAGCTCCAATCACGGAAGAGTTCCCGATGATGCGTTGAGTAATAAGTCGTTTCTTTTCGGGAAACAGTAGAACCTGGAAGATATGATTTGCAGAGGCCTTCACGGGTTTGTATCTTTTACTTGAGAGCAGCTGCCCAGGCTTAGCAAGCTGACCAAGTACGTGCCCTCGGCAGAAGTAAAGTTGTTTCTTTCTTCAGCAGATACGAGTCGAAGTTTTGAAATTGAAACCAGCCAGAATCTGTGTGATGACAGAAGTCCCGCCACATGCGGAAGAAAACGGACGAATCATTTTCGGGGCATTCACCAATCGCAGACGTGTTCATGGAAGGTGATTCTTCCAGCTCGAGATATCAAGACCCTTTCAGCGCTTGATTGGGCCTCCGGTACATGAAGCTCCTGATCGCTCGAAGATACTGCAGTTGTCAAAGCACCAAATGTTTGTCTCACGGCGTTTCAAAGACGCCACGTGGTGGAGATTGAGTCAGAGTACTCGTGAAAGCAACCGGCAGATAACTGAAGATAAGTCTTACATTCGGGACGGGCAAAGGCTTGACGCCACAATCTTCTCTGCTGATGAGGATGAGTTGCCGCAGACATTTCATCACACTGCTGTAATGGCTGAGCAATACACCACGTCAGGGCCAAGTCGAACGATTTCGATCTTGTTTGCGAATTCTGTCTTAGCCGAGGTTAGTCAATAGGCGAAAAGAATGAATACTCGAATCACTCTCTATGCACCAATTGATGAAGTTTACCAAACGTACAAGCTGACTTTTAATACTTCCAGGATCCGTCCCGGCTCGTAAGTCATTAAATGGAGACTCGTAAGGACACGTCCGTCATGATTATATGAACATCATCTGCTCCCTGATGGTGAGCTTGCCCTTTTCAGGTCCAAGAGAAATTATTGACCTAAATAAAACGCAGCGGGGCCCCATTTGCGTCTGGGCAATTACATGTAGCTGTTGACCTGACTGAGAACAGCGAGATCTCTCGGATCGGCGCGATACAGCGCATCCCCAAGAGAAGCAGGGCGGCGGTCACCAGCACGGCCTGAGAAAATGAGTCACCATGTGTCTTGTCATGCCGTCATCGCAATGCTTTTCTATCAAGAGAAGTTGAGACTGTTGAGCATCAGAACTGTTAGTGCGTCAGTCTAAGCTCTTTAATGCAGCTGACCCTTTCCGCAAAGCAAGCAAACTTTTCAAGATTCATCAGACTATCAACTAACTATAAGGATATGGCCAGTCATTCAAGTCAAGTTGATTGCCTTGGCGTGGGCGCTGACTGCGACAAAGGCTCCTCACTAGCTGACCCAGCCATGCTGCGTCGTCTGTCATGCACATAAACAATACCAAATTTGCCCTGTTTGACTTGGGGGATTTGCAAGAAGAAGAAGACTTTGATGTTCAATGACCAGTATACTTGGCAACTCAGAAAGTCTTGAAACAACGAGCGACACCGCATTATTGCCACTCTATGTGGAGAAGTGATCATTTGAGGTTAGAAGATGTTCAATGTTTCCCAAGTCGATTCATGAGGATGCGGTTAGGCCGCAAAGATGCAAAGATAGAGATGATTTTCTTTTCAGGAAATTGCGAACCTTTCCATCAGGGCCATGGAGATCTGATCCCAGTGTGATTCAATGACTCGAACCAGTGTGTCACTGCATGTTTAGAGCGACGCAACCCTGTCTTCGGTCAGATCAGACAACATGAAATGGTCGTGCATGAAGTGTTCTTTAGTGCTGTTGCTATGTTGCCCATGAAGTTCTTGATTGCCTGGGAACATTTGTGTTACACGATATTGCGTCTCTCAACATAACGGCGTCAGTCCATTTGATAGACAATGAAGTTTCACACGAGAAGCAACCGTCGAACTCCTGTATCTCTTCGTAACGGGCACATTGGCACGGTCCAAAAGGCCTGCCGGTAAGTTCATAACAAGCAGCCTCCGCATCCAATTTGTTCACCGGCCATTCCGGACCGGACGCCGGTGGAAAAGGGGTGTAGTCCGAATCTGGATTCCGGAAACTTGAATCCCACGGAGGCTACGTCCAAAAGCCGCGCCCCAACATCGGTCCAAACCCCTTCTCATTCTGTGGCCACATTATGCCATTCCTAAGGGACTTTTGGTATTGCTTGGTGCTTCTGGAGTACAGAGGCAACCGGATACACAACGCCGGCTAACCATGACTTCAGTATTCGGATAACATCAGGGATGCGGACGTTCGATGTGGGCGCAAAGCCCCATAGCCCAGCGGCCCAACCACATTAATACTGTGAGCAGCCGCCCCGGTCTTTCCATTTTTCGTTCTTATCTGCATCCGTCATAGTTTCGAGCCCACCCAGTAGGGGTTTTCACTGCAGGGTAAAAAGCAGTAAAAGCATCTCAGTCAGTGCCCAGCCCAGTAGCTTCACATTAGACTGACTGTTTCGATCTGTTATAGCCGGCAAACATTGTACTGAGTGGCCTTATGACTATGGTCGGTGGCTATTTCTCTGCATGTGTGCGGTAATGCTGATATCGGCAAAGGTGGTTGCGTATCAGGGATCTTGATATTTGCAAGGCAGCTGTTCTGAGCTGTTTTTGAGTCAGTCGTTAATCGGAGCTGGCTGGGCTTCCGTTTGATGTCTTTCGTCTGGGAGCTCATCATTGGGTTTTTGAAAATATGCCAATGATCTAGGAACATAAATCATGTCAAGCAATGAGAAGGCTTGCCATGCGCCCGAGACGGTGATCTGGGAACCCGCTGTTGTCAGGGTACTGTCGAGATTGTGATATTTTATATTGAGGGATTGCTGATAACACTGTAACTGGTGTGTAACAGCCTACGGTAAGGTTTATAGATCGTGTACTTGGCTTGGATTTGCCATGTAAGTTGCTGGCGTACGTGCTGACTGGCTGGGATGGGCGTCGGGATACCTCCAATATGGACCAACCGGGCGAAATTGCAGAGCCATCTTCTGAAGGCTGATATGATTGCCGTTGGATACGACTTTTGTTTCCATGGACCTCAGGCGGCCGGGAAGACATCAACATCTATCGAAGCGAAACAAATCTGGCCTCTCGTTAGCCATGCTGTGCGTTGGCTAGAAAAAGGCACAGCGGAGCTGCGTCTACTTGCCTTCGAACTTCGGTAGCATTAGTCTCACTCAGAAGAATACAGAGACTAATACGTCGCAAGTGACCTAATGATTTCAATCAGCCGTGGGACTTCCTTATTGAATCTTCCACAATAAAGCATCATGCTCCCGCGATCTACCCTGTCTCTTCGAAAGATGTGTGAGTCGTACGGCCTACTTATTATTGAAGTTGTCAGCAGAATATAAGCTCATACCATCTGAACATGATGGTACCTGACTGCATACCATCTGGACATGATGGTACCTGGCTACATACCATCTGGACATCATGGTACCTGGCTATATACTCTCTGGACATCATGGTACCTGACTGCATACCATCTACCGAGGATGGTACGTGCAAATTGAGCTTGCCCTGTCTGTAAATTCTTTGGGACAATGGGTGGTATCACGTATCGAGACTTTTATTCCTCTTCTTCTGCGACGATCTTGCTGACAAGGTTCAAGTGCGAAAAGTAGCCACGACGCTCAGCAGCGAGGTTTTGAAAGACTGCAATTGCCAAAGGATGGCTTCAAGCAATTAAGCAATTAACGAAAGCACTGTTCGTTATCTAACATCTCACAATTGGACATGGAATATGAAGCAAGGGCGGCAAGCCTGCCTAGGAGTATTTTTAAGTGCACGCCCATAATGACATAAACCCCCGGTCAGCCAACAAGTAATCTTGTGATGTGGCTTGCTTTGGGCAATGTCGAGAGAGCTCAAGAACAATTTTTATCGTCTACTTCGAGGGCCAAAGAAAAAGATCAGAGGACCAAAAGACATCTACCGTGGCCGGCATCATCTATTCTTTCTTAATTATTTCATCTTTTCACTATAAACATTAAACCCAGCCGCAACTAGAGAGCTATACACTACCTATATCAAATGAAAACTCATCCAATACGCCCCTTGACCGCCTATTTGCCACATAAACTATTTCTCGATTCTGGCGGTCGTCGCAGCGTAATGAAAAAGAAAATAACTAAAAGCTGACACCCTTGCCTGACCTTCAACTCAACTCCAGCGCAGTGAACATCTCAAATACAGAAGTTAACAAAGACACTCACTCACCTTAGTGCGCGACGCAGGATGCAACTGGTAAGCGGAGGTGTATGAACATTCACTATACAAAGTAAACACAAAAGACTCACACCTCAAGGGACCAAGCTGCCTTGACGCTCTCCATCTTTTTCACGCAGGGTTCCTTAAGTCAACCTTTCACGCTTGTGCATGTGAAATTACCCTCTGAAAAGGGAGTTAGAAGGAGTAGGAGCTTGGAGAGTACGAGCGTTTAAGTGTGGTGGGAATTTTGAGTGCGGTGGGGGGCATCGGGCGCAGCTCATTTCACAGGTAGTGGTGGCATCCCCGCCTCAGTTGCCAGCTGCCCATTCCAGCGCGCAAATCAGCAGTCGGCCACTAAATCCAGGAGGGGCAGCCGTAAATTAGTCACTGAGGTGGTGCATCACCAACGGCGAGTGCGGAAGAAAAATCAGCAGGACAAACCGCAAAGGCAAATCAAATCATCTATTACTTGCAGACAAAGAGTGCGATCGTCAGGACTTATTTTCACGGCGTAGCGGCAGGTGGGGTGGTGCACGAGGTAGCAGTAGAAAGCCGGAATCGGTACCGACGCAGCGCGGCGGCAGAGGGGCTGTGGTGGGTTGAGCCTTTTGGGAAGCAAGAGCCGGGTTCTCAGCTCTCAGAATTGACAGGTAGTGAAATCAACGAGTGTTGAAGTCGGCAGCTGGTAATCGACAGTTAGTGAAATCGGCAGGTAAGGTAGGACAAACCTCACATTCCGCCCACCACAAAATGTGAAGTCCGAACCAACAATGAAAGGCACGGAAGGCCCTTCTGGCGCTCACAGTCACCTTGGTGAAACTTCCATTAACATTTAGGCTTTGGCAGGAGCACGGAGTGTTGGGTTGGTGATTGTTGTGGTAGCGACCTTGATGGATGGTAGCGACTCCGCCAGCGACTCCGCCCTGCCCGGCCTAACAATGGCAGCGACTCCACTTATTAGACGGAAGTCGGCTGGGCCCGGGCCCGAAGCCCGGGTCCCGCTTTACGTGGGTCATCTGCTACTTCAGCCAATTAAAAGGCTGGTGACATCTGTTCGTCCCCCGTACCTACGACCATCACACCCCGGACAGAAGAGGCTGCCCCCCGCCCAGAAAGTCGACGCATCGCATGTTTTCCAGCAATGTTTCCGATTATCGGCAACCACGAGCCCTCGAACTGGGTACATGGAAGGCAATAGAGGCACTTTCCCGGCCATACAGCGCTTTCCCACATATCTTTCCTCCCTTCTGACTTTTCTTCTTCGCAGTTTGCCGCCTGGAGGCGCACCTTGTTAACTGTTGTACAACTCTCACTGGGAAATATTCGGGGGCCACGATAGCTCACAGAGAAACCTCTATGGCCACCTATGGGGGTATATGAAGAGAGCGCGACTCTTATCCCTAGAATCGCACGACGTCAAACTCAGCCTCCATCTTGATCCCATCTTCAATCGTAAGATAGGCATCTAATAGGTCCCATCCCCAAACTAGGATGCCCGTCGGCCGCTCGTAAGCAAGCACGCAACCAATAGCCTCTCTTGCGTTATAAGCTAATCATCATGACCGCAAGCTTCTCGCCCTCGCTTCCTCAAGTCCAAGCCACGATCAACTCAGGTCACTTGAATCCAACACCCAACGCTGAGACTCTTCAAAGGGCCCTTGCCACTCAAGCCTCTAGAGTTTTCTCAGGCTCTCATCTGTTATCATCGATGTTTTCCTCAACAATTAGCATGCGTCATCCCCTTTGTTGAGAAGAAAGGGGCCTTCATCTCTCCATTCAAGGTATGATGTCAGTTGGCGGCAACATTTCTTTCCTGTTACAAGGCCCGCGATCCCTCATGCTGTCACTAATGTCATGTGTGTCTTCTTCTTGCTCTTGGTTTCATCTCGCATGGAACTCGTCGTGGAAAGTTTGTTTCTCAAGTCGTCACCAGATCCAAGTCACACCGACATTCATCATACCGAAGTCGGTTCTTGGACGGGCCTCTAGCGCCCAACAGACCTGGTATATTGCATCAACTATAAATTCCAAAACGTGAGGATGTAAACTAATGGACAGACGGCCGTAAGAAGCCGCGTGGACTTGAAATTTCTCAATCTTGAACACAATAAGTCCTTGATTGAAGGCTGACTGTCGGCTAGCCTCCGAGCAAGAACATTTGCAGAATCTGTGCCCATATAACCTACCCATTCGATGACCATTGTCGTCTGTTTCTATTCCTGGCACTGCTCTGGAATCGACCTCTGAGAAGAATTTGTCTTCGAACCTTCGGGTAAAGGACTCTTAGGAGGTCGTTCGATTCGCTTTCTTTTGGTGGAGGCAACCGCTGGTCCTTGTCAAGGCCAATGGTATCTTGCTATAACAGCTGGTATCTGCCGTCTGTAAACATTGGCCTTACCTTGCGACCGTGTCAGATGGGATGCGCCGAGGGCCACCTCAGCTGGAAGATCGCGGATGGACAGAGTTGAGCCTGGCCAAGATGCGACCCATAGACCCTTTATCTTTTCCGTATGATATCACAATAGTTGCCTGTAAGACTCAAAAGCGTATTTTTGTTGCCTTGATTGGTTCACTCCTGTCAGGCCTTCCGCGTCGTCGTATGCCGCGGAATTGATGCACTCAAGAGATTTTGGTGAAGATAGGGCACGGTTGTAAAGCTGCTGCTCTCCGGTTGTCGATGCCAGCGGCGGCCTGGCCGACAGCGTGGAGGAGAAGCATCCAAAGACCCGTGGTCTCATGCCTGAAGAACTGTTGTTGCCATTGAAGTATCCTTCCTTCGTGCTAGTCTTACAGTCAAACTTCCATGACGCCGGAAATATGACTGCATCACCGCTTCCCGGACATTCTGTATCAGTGAAACCGGTCAAGTACATCACCATTGACCTTTCCTCAAAGCACGTCACATTCCCAGGAGGATAAACGACGCCATGGACTTCAACGCTTGCAAACTCGGGCTGTCTGTTGCACTCCATCGAGCCCCTGTCTGAGCAGGAATCCAAGGTCATCATTGTTTCTAGCTGCTCATGTCTCGGACATCTCGACCGCGCAATGACGGACTCCCATCCTACGGCGATGTTCATGCCATGAAAGTGCAGGAGACGCAGCGAAGAAACAGGTGATACAAGACCGCAGACAGACTCAAAATTCTATGTCGATAAGACGGAAGATTGGACCTTGGATGAGATGAAGGTCAGAGTCAGTGACGTGATGATTGACTTTCGCGTTGACCATGTTAGTATAAGGCCGGAGATGCGAACTAGGGCGAGATGGTCAAGGTGTCCGAAAGAGACCGAAGCTGCAGCAGACAAGGGAGAGACGTCCGAAACCAAATTGGGGTCACTGTAAGCCAATGTGTCCAACCTCCTGACGCACAGTCAAGCGATTGTTGTGGGCCTTGAGGTCAACCTTCTCCTAGCAATATCGAGCAACACCATTTACTGAGTTGGCTATAGAATACAAGAATAGCAGGTGTATAAGAATGTCTTATTAAACAATAAAACGTCAGAGATTATACCCCTCGCCTTTCTTACAGAGCGTGACGCAAACCACAGCAACGCGTGCAGATAGCTGCAAACACAATCATCAAATTGCATCACATTGTTCTCTTCCACTTGAGAGAGAATGCATTCTTTCTGGAGTACGGCTCACACATATTATAGTGACAGCTTCACCAGATTGTTCCAGAGCCAGGTGTGTTCAGAATTTACTCGACACCTTTTTCAAACCACTTCAAAATCAGATCGCCTTCCTTCGTGAGGTCGCTGACTTGACACACCCCTGTGCTGTGCTGGTAATCTTGGTACAGACGGCATTCTCTCTCATGGCATGTCTATATCCGCTTTTGTTCGACCGAATTTTCTCGCTCTGATTACCTGACCAATTCGTCGAACAGCGGAACAAAATACGATCTAACATTGCTAGAACATCACCCTCTGAAAAGCCACCCGTGCCACTGAGCTGACCACAGGGCCGGCAAGTGCACCAAAGCACGGAATCATCTCGGGAGGCTGTTCGTCGTCTTGTGTCCAAGGCCATCAAGCAATGCAAACCTCTATTGCTCGTGACGGAACCGTTTGGGAATATGTGGCCTCAAACTTGCGCCCAAAATGCTGACGTGTTTACAAACTCACGAGGCTGAGCGCGTGAGTGCTCGTTGTAGAGCTTGTTGCTCAACGTGTCAGGTGGTCATTTCCCTCGGCGAACACCACTCTAGACACCTCTGTTTGGGACACGAACGTTCTGAGGTTGGGGAATATCTTGCGGAGCCTTGTGCTGACCACGTTGATATAACGCTTTCTGTGGTCTCTGGTTTGGCTATCTGGTAAACGGTAGTCGCCGTTCTTTGGGCATGATACAGTCGCAAGGGCTTGGAGCCTTGACTCTGAGGGCTGGGGCGCTTCCCATGACAGCGATGAAGATGACACAGCGAAGCCTAGGTGCAACTCTTCCAGGTATTTTTTTCGGGTCGCCATCGATAATAAGAGACTTTGGGCTGCCGCATGGTGGCCGCCATGGAGCTCCTCCGCGGGGTGGAAGTCGAATCTGAATGACCTCAGCCGTTCTGTGGGCTGGATGGCGGCAGCAACGTCTGAAACCGTGAAACTCGAAGTCAGCCACGAAAGACCCAGCGAGACCGTTTGTTGCGCTAGGAATGGACCATCTGCGGGATGAGATCCATGATGCTTCTCTCCACGTGATAGGGGTCAAACGAGACAGAGAGTCTAGCTAGCGTCCTAACCTCGGGTAGATAGCCAAGGGTTCGATGGCTCTCGACGGCGACTGTAAGCTCTGTAAGCGCGCGGAAGGGCTGGTCGGGCGCGGGCTCCAGGCTCCAGCTAAAGTTGGGGTAGACCATGCTGCTAACGTCTGAAGGGATAGAAGCCAATAGTTTCCACAGCCTCAGCGACCGAGCCATGGCGCTTATCAGGCATGCGAATATGCCCAGCTCAAAGGCCATGATATTCCGGGGGTTATTAACACTCTGGTAATTAGCCTTGGGGGATGGGAACGCTATGTCCCCGCTAAGCCACAGCTAGGCTGAAGTCAAGGTGGCTAGGTAAGGCTTACAAATCGGTTTCTGAACGCTAAGGTTATCAATAGTGCCAACCTCAACATGCTCTAGACCTTGGAACAAAGAGATGGAGGAGATGAGGTCGGCGATCAAGCAGTCGGCTTCTGACTTATTTTTCCACGACTGAACATGTAAGCTTTTTGGCCTTCTAGCTGACGTGCTGGTGTACTGCTCAACCTCGAGCTCCTCGAACGCCAATGGACCCTTATTGATGACGAGAGTGTGAAGGTTCAGAAAATCAGCAGTCTGCAGAACAGTCGCGTCTGTGCTGGACAATCGCGTATACTCCAAGGTCGCCCGATTGATACATACTCTGCATCGACAACACAGACAGGAACTGGGATTGCGGATAATATGGATGCTATTGGCATATAATTGGATCTTGCCGTGCTTGATCTCCGCCCAGGTGATAGAAATCATACACACTTCTCTCCATATAGACGGATAGACTAGATAGAACCAATCCCATCAGACCATCAAAAAAAGGGATGAGGTGCTTTAGTGGTCTCCCTAGTGATATATAGCACGTGAAAACGTGGAGATCAATGTCTCGGGGCAGCTTTGCTGGCAGTCTCAGCGGAATACTTCTATCAGCAGTAAATTTGGGCCAGCCCATTGTAATTGGAATAAAGGAGGTTTCTTGGGGATCGATGTGTGGTGGCGTTAGAAGCTAGCAATGAAGAGAGTGCGGGGAATCGGGCTCAAAGGCATGTCGTTGGGTTAAGAGCTTTTATGCAGCCATGTGATTAAGAAGCTGCACCTCCTCGTTCGCGGATTGGTTCACTCCCCCCCGGTCTGGTCAGCCTGGAGTATGGTGCAGCCACCCAAGCTCCCACAGGGATGTGAGAATTTGAGCATGTATGTTCGTGGCGGACCATCAATCATTCTTAAAGTGAGGTATATCATTCTATGGGGGCACTTCTTTTCTTCAAGCATGCCGATGCAATCTACGATCGATCATCTTATGGTTACAGATTGAAAGCAAACATAAACCTCACCGTGAGAGCCATACAGCAATCAACAAGGTGCGCCTCCAGGCGGCAAACTGCGAAGAAGAAAAGTTAGGAGTGAAGAAAATACATCTCAATCGCCTGAACCCCAAAGCATTTGTTCTTGGGTCAGTCAGATGCCCATGTGCGAAATTAAAAGCGTAAATAGTCGCTCTCGGCTACTAAAGTCTCCTGAATAATGTGAAAGTCGGCATTCGAGGGCGTCGCAAGTTGCTGAATCGGCTCTCCAGCACGGAGCAGCTGCTCCGCTTTCGGCCCCGGAAACCGTCCGAAAGTGGGGCCTCTTCACGGCGTTCGCCGAGCTTGGTGGGCTGGTGTGTGCTTATCTAGGAACAAAGCGCGATGCCAGGTCTCATGATTTTGTCCATATAGAGACTTCGTCAAAATTATTTTAATGGTAAAAATTGCGATGCGTAGAGGCAACTCTCATTACTCCCGCCGAAACAACCGCACAGCCCAAGCCGGCGTCTGGCTTAATGGCATGTCTAGCGGAACGCCGCCCTATTACAAGGGACATCGCCCACTTTGCCGAATGCGGAACTCTTGTGTGAATGGCAAACCTGCCACCGGTACCATTCAATCCATTCACTTATCCACTTTGCGGTTGTGAACATGTCTTAATTTTGCAACCGGGGCCGCCGCAACCCTATCTACGCATGAAGACCGGCATCAGTTCGGGATCGGGAATTGATCATCGTTGTAAGCAGACATTCCTTCACATCGGGCTTTTCGAGCGATGGATAGTTTGAAGATGGCTGAGGTGTATGTCTACAGAAGCCAGTCCGCCCAGTGAAGACTTTCAGATGATGGGATTCTGACACCAGGGACAAGACTGCGAGTGCCGTGAGCGTAGACCATATTTCAAAACACACACTTCATGCGATGAAGATTGCTCGAGTTCTGACAGCAAGTTTTACAAGCAATGAAACCCAGCCAAGACTCAACTACAACTTCTTTCAAACAATCTTTTTCTTTCGACGCTTTCGTCACCATCTTTGTTAAGGATGCTGAGGCGAGGACTTAAATTAGAGTGCGTAATCGGTCTGGCTGTTGCTCTTCTGCATAATTAATACTTGTTCAAGATCTTCCGAAGCCCTCTGCAGCTTTCTTATAGCCGCCTTACCGGGGAAGAAACGAGGTTTCGGTCGATTGGTGGCTCTTACTGGAAGATCCATGGCACTAAGCCATATTTATTGACATTGCGCACGGCTCTTTCCAACATATAGTGGGGCATTCTTGGAAGGTATTCTCGCATTGGTGCTGGTGAAGAACTCAACTTGTCTCTGGTATAGGGAGGGCATGTTCAGGAATTTCAGGGCCACCGAGGGGGCATTTTCACCATGCATAGGTAGGGCATTCGAAAGGAGTATTTCCTCAACGAGCGCGCCCCTTCAGGGTGCTCTGGACAGGCGTTTCGCACTTCCAGGTGGTTCAATAGACGCACTGGTCTAGTTGTGAGTATTGTAAGACTTCCAGTCCATCCCAGAAGCTGAAAAGGGGTTTGGCTGAGTACACAGTCAGTGCAAGGAGATGTGCAGGCGGTCTGGGTGTCTTGCTTCACCCGTATTGGTTCTTTAAGGTGATAGATGAAGGAAGTCCGAAGGTCTGTCCCACTGTTGGCAGTGCGACTCTTTTTTTTCCGTGATTCATCAAACGACTGACTAGATCCACAACACACCATCATACCCTTACACAAGCAGTACTCGAGTGCAAACCTATCGTCACGCACTAAATGAACTTTCCGAGTAGAGACAAAGCTTGCCCGCCCAAGTTATTTCGCTGGATGCACTTCTTGGATGCTCATTTTCTTGTGGGCATCGGAAGATTGCGCCTTTCGTGCACCTCCCGATCATTCGCTGCTATAGGCGTGCGTCTCAATCGTGCCGGCTATTGAACTGTGGAAGCTGCAAATCTGACTACAAAGTGCTCAACTGGTGCCCCGGACGACTACGCTGATCATAGACAGGCAATCAAATAGCAACTCCGTATTGATAAGTCGCTCATCATCATCAAGCTTCTGTGTGCTTGATAAGCAATGTCTTCAGCGGAGAGTCTGTTGCTTTGGTGTAGCTACTGTAGTATATTAAGTGTACTTGTCTCTCCGTGAAGCAAATACAGACGGCATCATCCGGTGCGATTTCACTGAGATACTGATTTGATAAAGACGCTTACTTTGCATTTTGCAAGAAGGCGCAGTCTTCAAAAGATGGATGACAGCAATGTATTTGGGCTCCACGAACCCTACCAAAGCACTGTGTCCTCTGAACAGGATTAAAACGGGGCGTAATTAGTCGATCTGTCGGCGTTTTCACTGAATCTTCCTACATTATTAAGAAGACGAAATGCAATCCATAAATCAGTCATGGGATGGACCCAACAGCTTCCAACATGGTGAACAGGACATCTTGTCTCTATTCCATGAGAGTTGTTCTATGAGTCATTCAGCCTTTTGAATCGTTCATTCCAAACGGCCTCAACCAGGTCAGTGAACAGCGTTGGCCTTGAACATCACCTCTCTGGAATCCACAATGACCCTGTGGGCCAAAACAAATGGATGGATCTTAGGTATCTGAACCGGATACCTGTATCCGTCGTCAACCTTCAGGTTTGACGGTAAACGATCTGGAGCCCGACCCTTGATTGATTTCGCCAACGTTGTTCTGTCGAGTGTTAGCACAAAGCGACGCAGATCCTGAACGAGATAAGACTGTTATCTTTCGTATGCAAGACATTCTTTCGCTGCATAAGCCAGCGATGATGTTTTGATGAAAAACATTTGTCCTGATGACAGTTGAGAAAAGGCTTTGGTTGGGCTTGAGTTCAGTCCTAGGACTACCCGCTCCGATTGCACAAGACTTCGCTTGAAATCTCGTGCGGCTCATACGGATGCCGTTGTCGTCTGTATGGTCATAACCATCGCCGCTGTCCCACAAAATACTTTTGGGCAGCAGAATCAAGATGTCAACCACAGCCATAGCAAGCCAGACCATCGCCAGTTATGCAAGCAGCGATCTACCAATAGCCAATACGTTTCCGATGACACAACGCCGTCGGCCAGCCTGATCGTGTCTTAGCCAGAGGTATCGAATTCTTTCTCTGATCACTCAGACCCCAGTGGAAAGAGGGGTGCGCATCGTTTAAATCGGAATTTCAAAGTGCCGTCATATTCAACGGTCATGCGACTGACTAGTCATGCGACTGACTTAGCCTCGTTTGAGTCCCTCAAGATTCTCAGCGACTTTGCCGTTATAAGGTTTGACATTGCTCTCGGCGGAAGCGGAAACTGCAGTGCACATTTGCTCTCTTGCTTCTTATTGATTTGAGTGTTAATAATACGTCGCTAACATATTCGGTAGAAGAAAACTGAAGACTCGCACGAGAACAACACCTTCCTCGGAGAAACAGATAACCAGGCTTATGTTTTACTTAAGAGTATAATGAGGTTCATAAGGAGCTTGCCGCACCGCCCAGGCCCGCAGATGACGCCACGCATTTTCGCAGGTTGTCTGGCGTGGGGCCACAACTGAGTCACAGCTTCCCGTACCCGTCGATGTGGAGCAACCCGACACAGGCCTCGCCGATACCCAGCCGACAAAAAGACCCATGGCAATGGTCCAAGTGATCATTCCCACTCAAAAAGGTACAAACGACATGCAAGATTCTGGACAGGCTGCCTTGGAACCCAGGATTGGTGATCTCGGGAAAGCTTGGTTTCTTACCATGTCAAGAGAGAACGAAAAGAGAAATACGACAATCGTCGCCGCTCTGAGCTACTATCCAGGGTACGTTTCTAACTTCTCTTCCTGTTCAGAACCAGACCCTGCGAGCTGAATGTGTTCTCGAAGTAACATTTATCACTTGTCGCATGGGCTGCGTCCTTGGAATTTGGTGATTATCAGATTGTTCAACAATAATTATGTGCTGACAACGGAGCATGTTGTCGATCGTGAGACGCCAGCAACAGGTTGGTAATAGCAGCTACATTCTCCTTGACCGAGAACTGTCAAGAGGTGGACTCAATCAGTCGGTGCATGATCATTTTCGTAACGTTTTGAAGTTCTCCTTGTCTTTCTCTCTTGATTCTCAACTTCTGTCACGAACACAACTAGGCATCCCTGCCCGTGTCAGACATCAACGGACTGGCACTTGTCTCCATTACTCTCACGGCCTCGCATTGTCAGTAGCTTCAAGACATCACTTGAAGATGCCACTGAAAAAGATAGAGAGTACATATCCTCGTAGTCGGGCATTTTAGTTGAGGAGGCCAACTCCACACTCTGCAAATGAATGTTCCAGTCCCAGCTGGTGTTGAATCGTCATAACATACTGTCAAGATTGCTCGTTTCGGTCATCCCAATGTTTTCCAGGTCAATGTAGCCGTACAATTCCCATTGAGGCCACAGCGGTTGCGCATATCGAGATGTCCACCCTGAATAGTGAGGTGTGAATCTTGGGAACAGCAGTTTGTAGTAAGTGATTCAATTTATTGTGATTGATGTATTGCGATACGCGGGCTCACTCGCTCTCGGCTTCTTGTTTGTTGCCCAGAGTCCAATGTCATGCCTCGTCAGATTCAGGTTTGGTACACCTCGTGAAAACGACTCGCCGCCTGATTTGGCAATGTCAATCGTGCTCGGTGCCCCGGTCTCTGGAACCCAAGAAGGACCCCTGAGTATCTAATTTGCCAGGAACTTTCTCAAGCATGAGCGTTGAGCATTACTGTAGTCTTTCAATTCAGTGTAGCAAAACCGGATGGTTTTCTTCCAGAGCAGAGAGGAGTCGGATTTTCGCGATTAATGTCGACTCAGCAAGTCACAATGGAAAGGGCTGCTAGTGATTTTACATGAAATTTGTCAAACTGTTGAAATTATGTTTTTCAAGCCCCCTCCTGATCTTCCTATTCCATTTAGCCGTATCCCGTTTCACGGTCAGCGCCCCCCATAGGACCCCCCAAACGACAGATAAAATCATTCAAATATAAGTGTTCTAGTAGGCTTGGAACTTCATCATAGGAGGTAGCCAAATGACGTGGATCCCACTACTGAAGACGTGCATCACAAAGGCGCAAGCTTCCAACCGGCCTTTACCTGGCCTCGCAGTCGCAGGACATGTCCAACACATCATGGCGTCTTCCAACCGCAACAAATATTGCAGCTCACAACGGCCGAATCAAAAGGCGTCCATCATCGTTTTTACTCATTGAACCTGGCAGTCAACTCGATCATCCTATGCCCTCACTGAGCTCCGCCCAGGTGGGGCGGAGACGGGGAACTTCATCTCGTAGCCTGCATAATGATACGTCTGAACACCATGAGAGCCTACTCCTGGAATGATGATGACTACCATCCGAAGATAAAAGTTGCATACATGCTGACTTGACAAATATGCATACCATCGACACCGTCAAAGGGAGAGATCATTCTACGATTAGGGCCGTCTTTCTAGGTATCGACGAAACATTTGATGAAGTGTTCAGCATTCGCGGCTTGCTGGCGAGCAGAACAAGCAGTATACATCTGAAATCTGAGTCGGTGCACCTTTATTCATTATTTGTGCTTGAAGAACAGTTCCTGGTGATACGGGCATTCAAATCCGTTCATGAAGAGAGACAATTCGCATTTGAAGAGCATTCTGATGGTACCACAAGTTTTTACACCGAGAATAGAAAGTTTAGTGTCTTCATTGTACAATTTGCCCTCAATCTTCCCCAGATGTGAAATATATGTTTCATGGAACTTGCCACGTCTCTTCTTATACGCAGCCTGGATAGAAAGAACGCCGCTTACACACAAGAACCGTGTTCTAGATTCCTAGCTGTTGCGAATAATAGCCCCTCGTCATCATACACCGGTACGCTACGCTGTATCTTGTGTAGGACGGTGTTCCACTCAGTCTGTATACCAGGTGACATCGGCGCTGCCTGTGAACTGCTTCCAGTGGCATCAGCAGGGTAATCGTCGCCGGTGGTGATATAGAGCTTTGCGCGAGAACTCGCGCTTCAGCCTATTCCCTCATCAGCTAGCCAGATAGGCGTTTCGTCCAAAACCGGGATGGCATTTACCTTCGCGGCGTTTGTGGCGTTCGAAGCAGCAAATTAGGTGCTACGTATCTCGTCGATATTCTGGACAATGGCCCTGCGCAACGGTTCCTCTCACCTGAGCTCCGGACTCAAGGTTGTGACCGGGAAACCTTCAGGTATATCGGCCTGTTGCAGAGCATTCCTCAAGAATGTCGGGACACCGTTCTTGTACATACTACCCTTCTGTGATCGATGGAGATCAGCGTCTTCATCGTGTCATAGAAATGCATGCGTGTGCCAGCTTACCCGCGAGTTGTTAGGGGGATGCCGTGAGCTCACGGGCTGAGTCGCGGATTTCATTGGGACTGGAGCCATCGTGCAAAGTTTGCGGGGCTGCTTCGGTTTGTGCTGGACGCCCAGCTCTGATATCGAAGATAGGCTGAATGGCCTGAACGAATTCATGAACGTGATTGGACAGGCGACACATATGCCAAGCCCAAAAGAACGTGAAGATGGCGGTTAGGCAGGTGGTTTGCGACGGAAGACGGTCAAATGAATGATGTAGCAATTGAGGACGTCCTCACCGGGCAGCAGCATCTTCAACTGAATCTTCAACGGAACTGACACGTCAGGGACGAGAGCGCGTCCAAAGGTCTGGTCACACCCGATCCCACCCACCGACATCGTTTGAACAATGCATTCCTCCTCATTGCGGCCAGCCTTGCGACTCCTGCCGCCCCTGAAATCGATGAGAAGAGATCTTCATTTGATGGTTGGCCCTTGCCCTTTCTGTGAGTATTTCACAATCTCAGTGGGATGGAACCTGCTGTACCCAAGCGAGGCAAGTGACTCGACCCATTCTTGACCATGAAGACTTCGTCATCACTGACCCATGCTGTGGAGGACAAGTTACGGAGAAAGAAATAAGTGGGTATTTGGTGAACAGCAAGACAAGACTAAAAGCTAACCAGGAGTCAAAGATTTATGTCGCGCATCGTTGGCATTTCAGTGGTAGACGGCAGATTCATTGTGGTATCAGCGGGCTTTCAGAGTAGATTGCTGAGTCCGAACGGCATGTGGAAGCCGTTACGTTGATACAAGATGAGAGAAAGGTGGTCAAAGCGTCTACATTTGTTGTTAATTATTCAAGAAACTTGAGATTGTCACAGCGGGGGGGTCCAGACGCCGTTGTTATGACCGAAAGCTTCTGCGAAATGCCTCGGCTCACTAATTACGGCTATAAATTGATCAACAACATGAATATGCTAATCAACATGGTCATGGAGGTCGACATTCCTGCTTACGACAGTTGGCAACGATACTGGACTTAATGAGCTGCCGAAAGGCTTGGAAAGAGGGAAAGGTCCGGTTGGTGACTCTGGGGTTGTAGGCCAGGACGCAGAGAGCAATTGCAAAAGAAATTAGGAAGTTCCGAGGATCCTGAGATGCTGGGCCAGACCATCATGACCGATGTTAGCTCGATCGCACATCGGAATACGGCGTAGCTCACAAAAGATGTGTTTCTCGTGATACTAGACGACGGGTCAAACATGAGAATCCATTTCACAAAAACCAGTTCTTCAGCAGAAAATATATACCTTCAAGACTTATACAGCATCTTCAGCAAGATACACAGCGTTCAAGATTCCAGTCTTTCATGCGGCCCGTAGCTGCGCATATTCTGTTAATCTTAGACGTGTCCTCAAGTATTAACACGGAGTGAAGTCCACGGTTCATTGTCGAAGCGGATGTCTGAGGGCTATCTTCTAAGACTTGCGGACTCTGTAGAATTTGAATACCCTTCATGCCGGAAATGGATCAACTGCGTCGCTGAAATGTAAGTTAATTGCTAGCGGGCTTCGGGTCTTCCGTAATGAATTGCAGGGCGTCTCGATACTCAATAGCCTACGGTGATTCATGAGTGCCTCCGCGAACATGACAACGTAGCACTGATCATTGTACACTGTCTTCTTCCCCATAGTTGTGTATCCTGAGCTCATTGTCTCATCCCTATTGCTACAGAGCGGCGAGTATTCGCCGCATGCGAAGCTCATCCTCAATGAGGCTTCCAGGGCTTCGGACTGATGTGTCATCAAAGAGTGCAAGTCTCGGGCTCATAGAATCGCACGCGGACAGCAAAACGATTTGATCATTTGTTGAATCAGTGGCGTCAGTGTACTGAGACCTGGGCGTACTAATAATTACAAGCTGTCACTCGCATGTCTGCGAGAGGAAAAGAGTGTGTACCTTACGCATGATGGCTGAACGATACAAAATTTGATTTGCTTCAGGCTAAGCAACGTCAACAACGTCTCGGCTGAAGGTGTGACATGCACATGGCGGCTTCAGGAAGCTGGTATTCCCGGGGGTTGTTTCCATATGAGTGAGACTAGTTAGTAGAGCATGAGTTAAGATGTGCTGCAGGGAGGGTTTTGGTGAGTACGTGGCTACCAGGCATGTTTCAGCCTCCGTTCTGCTATTAGAAATTTCTGTTTGTCGTTTGTCGAAGCTGTCAAAATCTTTCGCGGAATCTGTGGATGGGGAGTATTTTGGCTGTAAGAATAACTTAAATTGAGACTTTCGTAACACCTGCGGCACCTCGCTTTGCACTGGGCAGATTGTGGGCAGGTCGAAACTTCACGAATGGGCAATGGGTGACGGGTGACAGGCAACAGGCACCAAATATTGTATTGTAGCCCGAAAAGAAGCAGCGTGAATGGTCCCTCTCATTTCAGATCAGGCGAGTCATAAGACTTAATGATCTGGCGACTTTTGGCAACCTAGGTAGCTTGCGCGAACAACAAAGGCCACCTTCCCAAGTGACAGTTGCTGCCTGACTTCTTTGAAGGTGCAGGTCGAAAAGTTTTACGACTTGCGCACCTTGATGGACTCGTACCTACCATCAGCGTGTAAACATCTCCACTAAGACCCTTGCCATTATCGCCAAATGAGGGCCGCCTGCAGGGTCTCAAAGTGGTCTTCAGGCTTGTGATCAGATGTACGGGCGGTGTTCGTGGCGGCTTTGCCTCACTATTACCCTCTCTACTAGAGTCGCGGTGGTAGGCACCAGACAGCCGCTCCCAGGCATCAAACACTCTATTCCTGTGGGGGTTCTCGTGTCGATATTGTCAGTGGACAACCAGATCTTGCACACGGTCGCAGGTGTGGCTAGTATGATTGTCAGAGAGATGGGCGAAATGTTTTACACAATTGGTCAGTAGGAGCATCATGACAGCGTCAACGTTATGGTGGAAGAGATGATTTTGCAGCTGACCGCTAATCATCGCAGAAACAGAAGTCACGCGTCACTCGAGGCTTTGACGCCACCCTGAGGGATATCTACCTGTTTTCGCATGTAGGTCCGTCTCCGCAAAGAAAGGTACTCTCTGGCAAGATGTATGTTGGATTGGACCAGACCAACAAGAGTTGCTAAGCTATGGGACTCCTTGAAATATTGGAAGAGAAGTTTAATATCGCCCAGACAAACTGATGGAACGAATGTCCATCTTCTAAAGAATCCGACAAAGACCGCCGGAGATAACAAATATAGCCAAGGAAGTGTCAGCAGGCTGCGCTGGCTGTTCTCCAAACAACTTCTAACATCAAGAAAAGCATGCTAGCGAAGTTGGTCGTCATTCGTTGTTCAACTAGACAGGAGGATTCTTCTACAGCAAGCTTAGCTACAGCAAACACATTGCATATGTTTTAAGCTTCGGACTGGTCGAGGAAATGATGCCCTCCCACAGACTCGCCTCTGGTTAAAGGGCCCACGGATTAACGTCACAACTTACTGCTCAGGCAACCTTACTCAACTATCCATACGCACAACATAACAAACACACTCCCTGTCAGGAGTGCAATGCAACATCACAAAACAAAACATTAGTCTGCGCAAATTAGTGCATCGTCGCCATTACATTCAGGGCTCACTATGCATACTCATCCCACCCAAATTAACCGCACAGGAGGGGTGTTGTTGGCGTGTCTGGGCAGAGTTCGCAGAGTCTGCAAAGCCTCTGAGAAAGTATGCGTATGTGAGTTGGGCTCACCCCGGCTGGGGCTGATTCGGTTGTCGTTGCCGAGCGCACGACAACATGGGGACGAAGTAGAAGAAATCAGTGCGGCAATGAAAACTTTTGCTGTAGACTCAAATGACGTCGAAGACAATGAAGACAACAGCAGAAAATACAAAGCTGGCGACAGCGACGGCCGTAAGACGTGAGACCACAAGGGGTTCGCAAAACCTAACGATAGGTAACAGGAGTTAAGTCCAAAGGAAAAGGCGGCACTCGCAGCGCACATCGTTGTGATGATTCCTTCCACGTAGGCGCGCTTCCAAGAAGAAATAAATCGCCGTCAGAGATTTAGTACCTGAGTATGGCAATATTGGTAGGCTTATATCTAGCATCCGGCCAGGCTCGGACTGATCATTGAGTTTCGACGCCGCAATACCGGCTATATACGGTCAACGCCCTTTCGAAACAAACAACTGAAAGTGTAAGCCGCTGGGTCCACAGTTTCTCAACTCAATACGAGCTGAGGAATGCGTGCCGAGCAAGGACTGCTTCCTGGGGGGATCAATTTCTGCTAATGAGGCCGCCAGAGGAGCAACTCACACTCGCGGGTATGCTGCCCTAGACGATTAAAGTGTCGGTAGCGAGGAGCGTTTCCAGTTCAAAACTGTACCTTCTCTCTGTTGAACACAACATAAGGACACTCCATATGTTGGCTGGATGAGAGATGTCACCGAGGCAGGCGTTGACCACATGAAAATGATCGGAAAGGATAAAAGTGCAAAGGTAAAAATAGACAGAACTTCGTCAGACGTCGCAATTTCTGCATTACTATCATTCATTAGTTTTTAGCCATGCATTTCGAACTGGCATCGTGGTAAATCGCCAATTCACACTCTCCCAAATCACTGGATGAGCTTGCAGCTCATAAACTTGGCTTTTGACCTTCTTAATCTCACCAGGAGGATCGCTCTGCTGGTGATTGAGGGGAAAGCACGTGGATAAGGTATCGGAGAGCTCAGTCAGGTTTTGCGTTTGTGTGGCTAGGTGGCTATGAGAAGGCTGTGACGCGACAGATCAGACGAGGATGTAGGAATGTTCTCTCTAACACGTCACAACAGGTATTTTCCGCGTGATATTGATAGCTTGTGAGCCAGCTTATCATGTTGAATGGAATATATACTCCTTGGTTGGTTTTCACACCTAGTGCTATTTGTGAGCGCGATGTCGGCATTCATTACGTCTTTGCTTTAACATCTCGAAAAACAAAACGTTGGGGTTGCTCCTCTGTTTTCGGAATTATAGTCACCTCCATTCTTGCATTTCGGGTCATTTCAAGAATCACACCTCAAGCCACGTCCGGTTCCCACTCTGTGCCCCAGGCCATCACTGCGTGACCGGGCGAGACCTCGCGAAATTGGCATCTTGGGGAGGGGGGTGTAATCTGAGGGGGCGACTTGGACTTTTCACCTCTGTATTCGCCAAGGTTCGCATCCGATGTCGGTGGGCAGAATCAGCCACGGGCACGGCTGAAAGAAAGGGCTTGATATAGAGGTGTGGATTCTCAAAGATTGCCTGGCGTGGGCCAATCTCGCTCAGATACCTCACCACGACATGATGGTTGAAACGCTCAATCACTGTGATACCGTAAGAAATGAAGAGACTTGTCAAAATGAGAATCCGCTGAACCCCTGTCGACAAGGCTTTGTTGGTTGGTGGGTTACGGGGAAGCTAGTTCTGTCATTCACGATTGTGCCAAAGTGTAGGGGGTCAGCGGATTTTCATTCTGACAGGTCATGACGGCAGCTGAGTTTCATGCTCGCTTGAAGATCAAGCGTGAGATTAACGACCTGCGCTTTGACGGACACGTCCAAGGCTGAGACCGACGAAGCCGTGACAATCAGCGGGGCTCAACTGCGATGGCACGCGCACTCGAGGCTCGTTGGTGTGGGCTGCTGGAGAATTTATGTGGGAAGCGCGATGCCATCGCTGGCTGAAGGCCAACCTTTCTACAAAGAGCGGCGACCGTTTCTTGAGCCTCAGATCGAGTAGATAGACCATTAACAAGAAAGGCTCACCGATTGCCGAACGGACGCCGATGCGAAGACTCAAACTTGCGAAGGGATCCTGGAAAGTTATTTGCATTCGTTTGCGCTGCTCCAGCATCTCGCCGGCGCTCAATCCCGAGATATCTACGCCACCGAGAAATACTGAGCCTGATGTTGGCTCGAGCAACCGCATAAATGAGCGTCCGGTCATTAATTACCCCTCGCCAACCAAGGTGAGGGTTTTACCCGCGCGGACGCCGAACGAAAGGTTCTCTGCCGTATAAACCCAACAAACGACAGCTGAAAAAGTTCCGGAACGAATATGAAAGCGAGTAGTGAGATCCGACCCTTCGAAAAGAGGTATCCGAAACTTCTGACGGCGAGTCAGACTCGCCCTTAGTGTAATCTACTGTCGGGAAACGCATCGGGTGTGGTGTTCCTTGCATAGACTCAAGCCGAGACACTACGGATAGAAGCGATTTAGGGCACGGATGTTTCAGATTAGCAAACATTTCAGCTGTTAATCCTGCTTCAACCGCCTCACCTTCTTATATTGCTACGATATGATCGGCGACTTCCTGTGTCATATGTGATATCGAGAACCGCATGCCCTCTTCCTGTCGGGACACTTTCATGAGCTTAAGGATCTGCGTTTGAATTGTAACGTCAAGCGCCGTTGTTAGTTCGTAGCGATCAAGAGCTTGGGCTTGCCCGCGAGAGCCATCGCAATCATGACACACACTGACGCATTCCACCCGAAAAGCGATACAGGCATTTATGAACTCGCAAAGCTGCGGACGGAATATGCATCTTTTCCAAAAGCCGAATGGCCATCTTCTCAGCCTCCTTTGGGGAGAGGTGGTGATGTCGGATAAGTGTCTCGCTCATCTGGAAGCTGATTGTCAAAACCGGATTGAGCGCAGTCATCGGCTTTTGGAAGATCATTGCGATTTCATTTCCGTGGATTTGATGACTTTCCGCTTCGGCACACCCAAGTCATTTGTCATTAAATCTAGCGGACCCCTGCATATTGGTAGAGCCGGGTGCGGCCAGTTGCATGATGGTCAACGCGGTGACGCTCTTGGCCGAACCATACTCACCAGCGACTACTAGGGGTTTTCCCGGTTGAAATGTAAACGAAACATCATTCACGACATTGAGGGATGCCTCTACCGTCGAAAGCTGAACACGCAGATTTCGCATTTTGAGCCAGGCTTCGGCATTACCACGGACCGGGTTGTTCGAGGCAGGCAAGGAAGTGTGATTCGCCGTAGTTGCTATTCTCATTGACTTCGTAGAGGTGCGTGGATCAAACTCATTGCCCAACATATCGCATAGCTGATCGACAAAAAGGAAGCTTATCAGGAGGGCGAGACAAGGCCATCCCAATTCCAAAGGATTATTATCCATGTAAGAGGGGCGCTTCTTTGGACGCCTCCTATCATCAGACCCCATGACTGATCTGGAGGGACCACGCCAAGGCCAAGGAAGCTTAGCCCGCTCTCGATGACGATCGCGACAGAGACTGTCAAAGAGAATTGCACCAGTAGGGGTGCCGCGATGTGGGGTTGTGAAGTCAAGGATCCTGTGCCTGAGGGTCTCTCCAAAAGTTAGGCGCGCAAACTTTGGGGCGCAGGATACTCCAACACCAACATCAACGTCTTGCTGCCAAGACCTGCAAATGTGATGATGAGCATAGCAGAGATAATTGGCGGAAACGAGAGGAGTAATATCTCGAAAGTTCAGATAGTGAGGAATTTGGCGATCCTACGAAAGTACCTGCCCAAAAGTCCGCAAATGTCGCAGCTCGCGCTCAAAGATTAGCTGGCTTAGAATATCACAGCTAAGTTCATCTTGCCCAAGCCAATCGGCCAGAAATGTCAATCGCAGTCGGATCACAGGATGCAACCCAGCGGGCTGGTCGCGAGGGAAACGATGAAAAGCAGAAGGCCTGCCGGTAGCCAAACTGGCCGAAATCTCTCATTCTGAAGGATAGACAGGCCAAGGCCCTTTGTCAAGAATATTGGACCAGGGGTTCAAATGCAGCTTATCCCATCGACTGCTAGATGGCGTCACTACAAACCGTCTCCAATTTTCTCTAATTCGACACCTTTTCAGGAGTTTTTATTCGCAAAAATGAACAGTAGTAAGTCGGATCAACATCCGATTCGCTATTCCCCCGCACACGTTTGTACTGACGCCATCTAGCAGTCGATGGGATATCAGATCCGTCAGAAGGCCGATAAAAATGTCAAGCACAATTCCTTGGACTAATAGATAGTCCCAGATATCGACCGCGCGGACGAGAAGCCCGCTGAGACTTGGCCAGTTGAAACCATATACCACGAAAACCGTTCCGCCCGGTATGGCTCCCAATTGTAGGCCTACTGCTGTTGTTACTGGGCTGAGTGAGTTACGCGCAACGTGTTCGACGAGAGGACCACGCTTTCCGTGAGGCCTCTGTTCGGGCAGTTCTCACGTACTCCTGCTGAACCATGTCAGGAATGGTCGATCTCGCCGTTTGATTATGATCGCGGGGAAACCGATGGCGAAAGCCAAGCACTGCATCATCAACAGCAGTAGAGGGCAATCAGGGTTCGCAGTAAACGGAACGAAGCCACACGATGACACCAAGCGCAATTGCGCAAAAGTCAGAATCATTAGGGTCCCTACGACGAAAACCAGGGCAGACAGTGCGATGCCGGAATAAAAGGCGAGCATCCGATCTGCGGAGCCCCCCCGTCTGATCGCGGAAACCACACCGAAGGCAGGCTGATGAACATCGATAAGATTGTTAAGCCGATAAGGAGCTCTAACGTGAGAGGTAAAATTTGCATGATACTTCCTGCGGCGGACGCGTCGTCGGTGAAGAACGATGTTCCAAGAACCTCTTGCCCGAGGCGCAATGAATAGATGCCATTTCGTTGCATGACAGGCTTGTTGATGCCAAGCCTTTCCCGCATGATCTCAACCGCCTCCGCCAGCAGTGCAACACTGCCCGTGGAGAGCAGGACCTCTGCAGAGACATCGGAATTCATATAGAGCAAAGACGACAATTTTTGCGACGGCGTAGACGAGACAAAACGATATTGCCAGCCGCTTCAAGAGCTACTGGAGCATTGATTGCTATATCCGTGGCTGTCAGCGGAAGCTTGCGCTTTCGAGGGCGCAACCTATTGCGAGTTCAATAGAAGGTCTCAAAGCTAGTGATGGATTTCTGCAAAGCGTAAGCTTGGGGCCGCCAGTGCAGGGAGTCAATCGAAACAATATCGGCCGAAATGCTCTGCAATTTGTCGTATATTGCCTTTCAATTCGCCAGGCCCGGTTCATTATGTTGCGAATTCAGGAGTTTACCAATATGGCCCGGTTTTCTTCCGGACGAATGACGGCAGCTGGGCGACTGAGAACCGGTGAAGATCGATATTACATCAGGATCACTGGCACCTGTTTCCCCGCCTGTGATGGCGAATTGATATTGCCCCTAATTCCCTTGCGAAACGCGGACACTCAACTCAGCAGCGCCAACTTGATTTTGAGACCAATGGCAAGAAGGTGTTGTTAGATGATTTCAGCCGTATCTTCAGGGTAATTGTATGTGCTCATTGACGACAATCTTACCGTCAATCCTTCGACACTCGAGTTTTCACAAATGCCTTCGCGCGAGCCGGATCATAGTTCCATATCTGCGAGAGTTGTTGATCGTAGAACGGGCTGTCGTCCGTGATAGGAAGACTGGTAACAACCTGTCCTTTCCCCGGAACGGCCGCAGTTACCACATCTCGTTTGAATGCATGCGCGACGGCAGCACGAAGCATGGGATTTTCGAAGGTGCTGGTCTCACAGTTAAAGACAGGATACATGAAAGGCCCGATCGTCAATTGCAAGGTGAGCTGCGGATTTGCCGCAATGCTATTCATCTCTTTAGGTGGGACATGCTCAATGATGTCGGCATCGGCGGTCTGGCATATACATTCTATTCTGCGTAAATACTCAACGACCTCATGTTGATCCTTAGTAGTCCATGTTTGTAGAAGTCTCTCAACCTTTAAAGATCGATCCGAACTCTCTCTCTGAGTTGATGATTTTAAATGGTCCAGCACCTATCTTGTTATCCGGCTTCTGGATAAACGCCGTTTTAGAAATGATCATGGCAAACTGTCAACAAGCGAATCGGCAAACGAGGGCGTTCGTTTGTCAGGGACAAGTTCAATATTTGCGGCGTTGATGATCCCAATTTTCTCGATGCCCCGAAACCTATTCGCAGGATAGGCTGTGGAGGCCTCCGCCACAACCTGCTTGATCGAAAGCTCGACATCTTGAGATGTTACCGCGTCGCCACTGTAAAAAGTGGCGGTATATCAAATCTTGAAAGCGTAAGTCCCGTCGCCGTCGTATGTCCATGTTTCGGCGAGCTCTTTGCGAACTATTCCATCACTGCTATAGCCGAGAAGGCCGCAGAATACCTGCATCCTCACCGTATCCGCAGCGGCACCAGCATAATCGAAAGGCCGAAGATTTGGCGGAAATCAGTCCGACAACAAGCGTGCCAGGCGGCCTTGCTTCCACTTTGCCCATATAACCAACCGCCTGTGGGCAACCCGCCGCTCAGTGCGGCCCGTTCAGCAACCTCCGTCGATTGGCAAGGCCCTGGGCAAGTTCGCTTATGAAGTCGAGAGCAGAAGGTGCCTTGGTCACACCATTTGTGTTGCAAGCTTCGCACGGGCACACGAACCTCGCGGCGGGTTTTTGGGCCATGATAGGTAGGCTGTCAAAAACCAAACTTCAGCATCCTTATTCGGCCAGGTTGTAGGCACCCTTGTAACCTTGAGGAATAATAGTGCAACATTTTCGACTTTGATTTCACCGGCAGGTTGGAACAGACTGTGACTACCGCCGCGCATGCGCTTGGAGCAAGTTGTCCTACGGCAGAAACCTCGTGTCGCATGTGAGTTCACGTCGGTGGAAATTTACAGATTTCGTATTGCTGAATGCAGCAATCGAGGCGGTGGTCTCTTACAAGCGCCCTTAACCCCTCTTGACCCGTTCGAGGCAGTTACCAATAGCTTGTCGGAATAAATCGCCCAAAATGGGCTGGATCCAAGCGAGATCGAACATATCGGCCACGGGATAATCGCCGCGACAAACATGATCATCGAGCGGCGCGGCGTTTCCACAGGTCTTCTCACGAAGAAGGGATGCCATGATGTTCAGGCGACTGGGCGTCATAATCGGCCAGGCCTTATGATTATCGAGTGCGGAAAGTTGATTGGCTTGTTTAACGTCGTTATCGCGTGGTGGCGTGTGAACAGCTAGACGCCCAGGGCGGGTTTCTCACCGAGATTGACGATAAGGCGCTGGCAACGGATGCGCAAAAGCTTTCGGCAGACGGTGTAAGGCCGGTTGCTATCTGTGTCCTGCACTCGTATCGAAACACTGTTCACGAGGAGCGGGCACAAGCGGCGGTCCAAAGAGTTGTCCCTGATGCGTATGTGAAACTTTTCTCTAAAGTCTTGCCCGAATTTCGAGAGTTCGAGCGTGCTTCAACGATTGTCTTGAGTGCCTAGTATGTTGGTCCCAAGATGCAGGCGTACGCGCGGAAACTCCATTTACATGCCAAACCGCCAAGCGTGGTGCTTTCAAGGTTCGGCGGATTGGTCTCGTTAGTATTCGCAAGGCCAATTTAGAGAGGACTAAAATCTGCTATCCACACTCCACGCCTTGAGTGGTGCCTGCTTAGTGACAGATGCTGAGTTGCAGCTCTAGAATGTTCCACGGCCAGGAGGATGTGACGCCCGCCATGTGACGGGACAATCGAAACAACGTAGGAGAGGGTGTGGGAACAGAAAGAAAGAAGCTTGTGTCATAATAGAGGGACATTGGAAGCCCGGCTGCTTCTAAAAGGGGTGCTTTCGTCGGTAAAAACCGAGGATTTTGCCACAGCGTGAAGTGATGATGGTGTAGAGCTGGTGACGGAGAAGACGCGATGATGAACACGGTGGACAGTGAAACTGCAGAGAGACAGCAGTCATGTTGGTCACTAAGGAGGTTGGTAACAATGCAGTCCTTCTATTGTTGAAGTTCGTGTAGGCGTCTTTCTAACACCACGTACATTTCAGACACATTAAACGGTTCGGACTCAACATTAATGTGGCTTGCGTCCAGAGAGCTTTCAGATCTGTTCAGGCCTACGAAAGTTCTAGACGCCTCCAGGATATGCCGTGTGTCCTTAGAGGTTCCGACACATACATCCCTCACGCGGTGTAACGCGATGAAGATTGCAGCCACCACTGTCACTCATGACAATAGAGAGAGTGTTGCTATGAACGGTACGAATAATGACTCCAATCGTCCTTTCTCTTTGCCTCCTCTCGGTAGCACTATTCAGACTTGAAGTCCTAGCAAACAACAACGACCACGCCCTTCTAACGGCCAACGTCCGTAGGCCAGGAAACATGTCAAGCTAGAAACAGTTGCAGCTTCGCAGACAGTCTGAGGGTATGCAACGCTGTTTGATGGTGTGACGCCCACGGACCGTGGCATTTCTGCCGATTTATCGGCAGGAGATAAGTGCTGCTGATAGTTATAGGTATTTAACTTGAGCGGCGAGTCTATAACACTTTTGTGAATCCTTATTGAAGATGGTTTTCCCTGTTAGTATGATTTGTTCTGCAGCTGTTGACGACTATAGGTTTGCAGCTTCTCGGTAAGATTTACGGTGATACTGAACGTAAAGCTGCGGACGCACTTGATATTTTGGTCTCCCATCGTTGTTCAAACCCACCTTGCTGGACGGACACATGAAGGCGTGTCTGCTTCGTCTCGCCTGCCTGCCTGTCTGAAACTTCAAACCCTCCACCTCATCTGGCGCCTTTTGCTCTTGGATCTTCTTTTCAAAAGCCTGATGATGACATTGGAAGCATGGACTGTTAAAAGCGTTGTGAGACTTGGCCTTCGCCGAGCCGGCTTGGCTAGGTGATGGACTTCTGGTGTGAGAGACCAATACTGCCGTCCTTCCATCGTCCCTCCCGTCTTGCTTTAGTAACGGTGTTGATACATCATCGCGAGACACCAGGGGCAGGTATCCGGTCGTCGCCAGTGACATGATTTGCGGCGCTGCGGCGCTCGCCGAGGATGGCTTCAGGACAGCAAAGCACTGTAACATGGACGAGTGTGTGGACGAGTGGCTGTGGAAGCTGTAGAGTGGGGACACCAGGCACATCTGACCTAAGCAGCTTCTCATTCGCTGCAATGCCAGTGCAAGTCGGGAAAAACCCCGACTTGCTCCAGCCCCGCCTAACGTGCATCACAGCCACACTGCCAGTATGGTGTGGCGCACCAGAGGCCGCACCAGACTCACGAGCATTTCGGTGCATCAACAACGAGTTCTCAGAGATGCGACTTTCAATTTTGTTGGATCAAGACACATTCATTTGTGCGGGATTCCGAGAAAACGTGGTTGATGGTGAAGGACGGGAGCAAGGGGCATTGGTATTGACGCGACGCGACGCCTGCACGTCGATACTGAGATGGACGGGAGTGCGAGATGCTACGTACTCGGGGACCCTGAATTGGAAATCTCCCACGGCTGTGACTGCCTTTGGAAGAGTCATATGGAAGCTTTTGGAAGGTGGTGGCTGCATTTAGGCACCCGTCGGTGTGGGGGTAGGAGCTTCCGCCCACTGCCTGAGGATGACGATGACCAGCGGGGGGGGGGCTTCCTTTGTCTTGCAAGCTGCTGCAGCCAACCAGAGAGCCGTACCATCTGGGGAAGATGGTACGGGCTCTAATGAGCCAATTACGGTCCACAGTCAACCAGTGACTGCTGGCGTTAGCAACTGTCCCGCCCGCTGTCTCTTCTCACCCCCACCAAGTGTTTCCCCCGCACTCACAGCTCCCATCGCCAAACCACCATGATGCACCACGATGCTCCGTTCGATACGAATACAGCACCAGAGGCACAGCGATTCGACGTGTGCCAAATTTTGGCTTTGCCCTCCTTCATAAGCACATCCAGCAGGTCAGGTCAGGTCCTAACTCCGACTAACCCAATGGAACGGATCGAATGGTTCATGCCCGCCGTCCCACCGCTTATCAAGACACCCACCAACTTGCAAACAAGGTATGCATCCAAACCTTCGCTCGCAACCAATACCACGTCTCCAGGCTTCCACGCTGTATCATCACTTCAACCGACTCAGGCGATTGCAGCGGACTGTAACAGTTCAGGTTTGCTGTTTTCTTACCCGCAGTCCCAGGCCGGGACAGTTGCCCCACGCCAGGTGCTGGTTGCCGGCGCCCCGCCCCAGATTACCAGATTACCATATGGTAACCTGCCGGTCCCGATACGAGCTCGGGTCGCGTTCCCATCCACCAATATTCCAAGATTACGAAAGGGCGGCAATCATGGTTCTGGCGGGCCGGCTTCTCCGCTCTTGCACCGTCCCGTTTGATCTCCATCGGCAAATGGAAATCTATCCGCCGTGCAATGACGGGAAATAGCATACAACGAGGCGCAGATTGCCTCAGGAGGTCGGATCGAATGGTAGGTAGAGAGAGAGGATGCAATCAACAGCCGGGCCGGGCCGTGGGGGGTGACGAGCAGGCGGCCCCGGGGCATGCTCCGAGAGGCGCCACACAAGGTGGGGGTTCCTTGACGTTGTACCTACTACCTATGCAGTAGTCTTTCGTGAGCGGACGGAAGAATGCACGTATCTTGCAACAGAGCTGCTGTCGGCTTCACCGCGATGGACGTCCGCCGGGCCATTCCAAACTTCCGCAGCCCAGATCCCATCGCTCCTTGTACCCCAGTCCGAGCTGGCAGCGACACGGCCCGAGTCGACGACTGCAGCATCAAGGGCCGTTGATCACCCCTACACCCTGGAATGGGTTCATTCATTTGCATTTCGCTCCTCGAGGAAGTCCCGCTTCCCAGCTTCCAATCTGATTTAATTTTTCCTGAAGGCATCGAGGAGCCGTCATCGCCCCGTCACCACCAGACGAGGTACGTACCCGATGTGGGCATCTGACCTAAGCAGCTTCTCATTGGCTGCAACAGCTGATGACCAGGGACACTGGTTTCTTCGTTCCGCCTGCACGAAAACTGCCACCCCTTTTCCTCAAAGAAAGCTCCCACTGACAGTCAGACTTTTCTACCCACAATGTCGCCGTTTGCTTAGGGGACGACAATCTGCCTCTTGATGTTCCTGATGCAGGACCACACAAACACGTCCGGTTTGGAGCGACATCACTTGAGTGCATTCTATTTCATATGGGGGGAAGTCAGCACCAAGCAGTGGCTGCCCGTTGGAAGGAAAGCCAGCTGCTTAGGTCAGATGCACACCAAGGTACCTTAGTGTACCTAGGTACCTTAGTCGCATCTGCCACTGCAGCCAATCAAAAAAACTGGCGACATCTGGAGTCACGGCGTGCATCAGCAAGGCGGCAGCCCGAACGCCGTCGGTCATGGCCTACAGAGTACCTCGATCGATCCGATGCTTTGCAATCGAGTCAGTTGCATCCCTAGAACCAGACGAGACGGCGTAGCAATGTCGAGCTCAGCATGCTTGCTGGCCAGCGTGGGAGCGGGCCTTTGAGCCTGCAGTCCCAGCTTCCGTCGTCGCCGCCGTTGTGTGTGGGATGTCGCTCCCCCCTCGTCTAACGCCGTGACAGACCCCCAGCTCCCCACCGCCGCGGCAGCTGCTCGCCGTTGTCGCTGAGCGGAGATGCCAGGCAAGGGGAATAGCCTTGTGAGTGCAACCGCTGCTGCTCAAGGATGGTCAATGAGCGCCGGCGGGTGGGCTGTCACAGTACTGCGTACTGCTCTCCAGCAAGAATTGGGGATGACTAAGAAACATTTACCTGGGAAAGGGATTCTAAAATTGTTGAACCGTGCGCTGGTGCAAGTCGGACTTTTTTCCGACATGCACGGGCCACCTGCCAGCGTCGCTGCTTCACCACGACGGGAGAAAACTGCGCGAAACAGGATAACAACCGTCAACACATATAAAAAAGAGACACGAACTGTTACTTTTCATCAACCTATTCCCAGTCTGGAGAATGAAAAGCGTCTTGGACGCAAAACGATTGTCGACGCGATCCGGACCATTTTCCCCGCAAAGAAGACAAGGCCGAAGTGCACTTCCCGGTGCCAACCCGAGCGCACGGACTTCGTGGAGTGGAGTCCTTTCTATCGCAGCCAATGAGACGCTGCCTAGGGCAGATGTCTCTGCCATTTCAGCCAATTAAAAGGCTGGCAACATATGGGGTGGGGTCATCTACTTCGTCCCCCATACCAACTACTTGCAATCAATTAGCAGTCAACCAAGCATTGCATCGCGATGTGGCAATCAAGTCAAGTTCGGGGAGTCAAGTTTAGGTCTCAAACTTGATTGATTGCCTTGCGTGGGGCGCTCCTTCTTCCGGCTCACCACGGCGGACGACTGCATTGACAACCAGAATCATCGAAACACATCGAATGCACCGCCTGGCTGACATCCGGTCATTCGAGACAATGGAGCCCAACTGCAGCACCGAAGTTCGATACAGATGGAGCACTGGACGGTGCTGTGCGATTTCATGTCCTGTGGTGTGGGGAGTTTTTTTTACCAGCTATGACCTTATGCGCTGAAGGTGCGCTAAACCTACAGGCCCCTCAGTTCTATAGCTAACTGCCTACCTTGGGAATTGGATGTATGCAGCGTGCCCGGAGCCGGGTTTACGGGGCCTTTGGGGCCTTCGGAGCGGGGCCGCGGCCGCTGGGAAGGGAAGAAGACGGCCGGCCAGCAGCTCCACCCACAGGAACATGAACACTCAACTACTAATTCCCATCACAGGTAGGTAGCGCAAACGGTCCCAGCACCAAAGGTTCATCGATGCGGCGGGGTACAAGAAGGATTGATTGCTGGAAACGACACCGGGGAGAACACACTGAGTGTTGAGCTCGTCTTGGGTCTAGACGTGGATGTCTCGCCGTCAGAGAGCTTCCTCTCGATATCGCTGGACGGAACTGATGCACTAGCGCTTGATGGGATAGTCGAATTTCCGGCAGCTTACATGCCGCCATTCGCCCGGCAATTGAACGATTGGGTGGTATTGGTTGCCTTCGAGCGTTGCGGAACGTGCTCTGTCCGTGTTGACTGACTGCGAGCCAGGTGAAAAGTCCCAACGCGTTGCTTCAGCCAATGAAAAGGCTGGCGACACCTGCGTCTCGGCCATCGGTGCACGGATCCGGACACAAAGACCCACCCCGGTTCCCACCCGGAGCCACACACGGTACTCGGGACCCACAATCGCCAGGCCACGGGTTTGGAAGTGGAGACGCTAGCGATGCACGTACCCGACGCCAAGAATTGCACGACACGCAAAACCGACAGGTTCAGCATTTCGCACCACGGCGCGCAGTCTACAGCGCCAGCGTTCCTCTCGTCCTGATGCTCCCGGGCTGGCCATACCCAGGCACACAGAAGAAAAGAGGCGCATGGCATAACATACGAATACATAACTTATGAAAATCATCCCGCCCACGACACATCACCCCTACATCCGTCCCGGTCCCCCCCCCCAGACGCACCCTTTCCGCGTCCAACTTACGATCTGTCATGCACAATACAATGCTCTCTCACTTTGACACCTCCAGGCTAGCCAAACCTAATGTCATGGCGGTGAAGGAGCATGCGTGCCGCAGTGGAGATCGCCAGTGATCCGAGAATGGATGGGTCGGAAGAATGTGTGCGGAGTTGTGTGCGGTGGTGGCGTCGTTGATCCCGCCTTCAACCCTCCCGGAAGGACGGCAGCACACGCGCCTCGTACCTAAGCGCCGCTGCGGCAGACTGTGCTGGGCCGGGTACAAGTCGCTGGGTGATGGTGTGTCTGGTCTTGTGGGTTCGCGGGAGGGGGGGACAGGATGGTTCGTAGCGGCATACTGCGCGGGAACAGTGGGATGGTTCGCAGCAGCGGGCGGACCGCGCTGCTGAACTGCGCTGTGGTAGGAGGGTTGTTTGTGATGTTCTTTTTCCATTTGTTGGTTTCCATGTTTTCTCTTGATTGGGGGGGTTGCCGGCGGCGAACCACAGACGAGATGTGCTGTCAAGATGGAGTGGAGAGACGGGAGGGCATAGCAAGCGAGATGAAGGCTATGAAGCTCAGCCATGTCCGGTCGGTAGCTTGTGTTGTCTAGACGGACGCTGCCGACGGAATCAACGGGATGATCTCAACTTTTGGAAATGAAATGGAAATGAAGATGGGATATACAATGCCAACATCGGGCGGGAGGAACCCAGAAACCTTTTCATTTGCTTCTGCCTTGGTCTCTTGTTTGCAATTTCTTGACCGCCATCCTCCTCGCTCATCACTCTAATTGGCACGTCTCAGTCGCTCGCAAGTCAGAACAGCACATCTAGGACATGTCTCGCATTCTTCTCCGTCTTCCACAGCCTTGCTACAAGAAAGTCCTCCACCACTATGTCCATCCCCTCGTTAATGCTCAAGCCCTCTTCCTCCAAGATCAACCGCGGGCCCTCTTGCATGGTTATAAACACTCAGTAGGTCGGTCTGTCCGCGATTCGCATGCTTCTGCCTGCCCCTGCGCCCTCTGTCTCCTCAGGAATACTGACTGTTTCTCCACGAGCCGTCTGTTCTATATTGGAATGAGTCCTGTCGATTTCGATGTGGTTCCGACCAGGGTGAAGCACCGCGTACACCTTGATGTCTTGAAAGAGCTGCATAGAGAACTTGGCGAGTTGCGCCTCCAGGCCTGCACACTTCTTCCTGGCCTCAAGCATTGCCTTGGACATTTCCGTCCACTCGTGCGACTGGCGCCTGATCTCGTTCATCATATCTTCGCGGCGGCTATCTTCTATGGCTTGCACTGCAAGCTGCGGCATGCTGTGCCGTGTTCTTCACAGCGCGGTCGTTGGCGTGGCCGGCATTGGTTGGTACTGAGAGGGTCTATGTGGAGTTAGTGTCGGCAAGATGCATGAACATCGTGATGCGGAGACGAACCTATCGTGGGGGATGCCCCCGATCCAAGAGAAACAGCAGACCAAGTTGCAAACTGAGTCTGGAACTGCTGCTGCTGTTGTTGCTGTTCCTGTTGCCGCTTTTGCCGGGGCCGGTGCATAAATTCGGGGTTATCAATATGTTCATCAAGCTTCTTGGACAGCAGCCTTTCAGAAACGCACCAACGTTGCGGAAAAGATTGTCTTGGGCGGATAAGTTTGACCATGACATCGAAATCTGCCGACATCTGGCTGGCTGAAATCGTATTCACATAGCGGCTGCGCAGGTAAAGGAGTCATCTTTTCCACGGTATTTGTTCCTCCATCATGTGTTCAAGGTACTCATCTTCGCTCTCAAAGCCCTATAGCGTGAGGACGGAGCCAGTTTTTGCACCGGCCCCAGTTGGCGTTCTGGGTGGAGCAGAGAAGTTTTCCAGGGCGGCGAGAGAGCAGCAAGAACAATGACTGGCGGTATCAAGGGGGAGCAGGGAAGAGCAGAAGAGTTCGCAGGCAGGCAGACGGCTGCTGTTGCCCATATATGTATGAAGTGTTGAGCATCCACGCGAGACACACAATGCATGTCGTGAAGAGCAATCACTGACGACCCTGGGATGGGCACCAGTTTGTCGCCAGCGGCCGCTGCAGAGGCATGGAACGCAGAGCGGGCAGGGGGCTCAGGGACGGCAGCACGGATCATGTCTCAATCCCTCTGCATGGGCGGCGGCAAGATTGGTTCAGCGAGACGAAGCAAACAGATCGCAACCAACGTCGATCCCTTTTCCGTCCGTCAGCCCCTTAGCCAGCGAACATGACCTCAATCTCTCCCGCCGTCGGGTATGCCATACCTGTTCCACATCCTCATCTTCCGTGATCAACACACTACCAATCTCAGAACCCTGTTGACAATCCTCAACCTGATCAAGACGAATCATGCATCCCCAGCGAGAGCCATTCTGCCTCCTAGACGGGAACTTAGACTTTTGTGATCATTCGAGCTATCTCATCGGGATATGGAAGCAATAAGGCTGATACAGACCTTCAGGACCGTCCAACACGGCAATTCCGGGGCCGCTATATGGGCCAGCTCATTTACAACGTCAAACGCCAGAACCAGGTCACCTGGGGGCCGGATGACAAGATCATCATGCGGCATTTCCTCGCCAAGGGCCGCCTGTGTTCTCATGATGTGGGCGGCCTCCCGCTTAAGGATCTCGCCAAGTCCCTCAACATCTTCAGCGTCGACGAGGAGATCACTGCGGTGGAGTGGGCCACTATCGTTGGCAAGATACGGTCCTCACTGCGCAACACCCTCAAGGACAACACTGCCAAGGGCGAAACCGTGGGATCGTAGGGCCTTCTGGTCAGGTATTACGACTTAGATGCGCGCAGAGACAAGCTCCGTTGGCCTGACGCCTTACGCGACAAATGGATGAGATCTGTTCCATCGCCGCCGCCCCCACCGCCGCCAACGCCTCCATCGCAATTTTATCATCACCGCGGACAAACGCTCGTGGTCAAGGCCAGCAGCAGGGGCATACACTGGACCGGGAAAGGTCCCGGCAAGAGCGGGGCGGACGGAACAGCCGTGCGCTGCAATTTCCTTCGGCGCGAGTCATGCTGCCGATCAGGGGTCATCAGCCGCGGGAGGGCGGAACGAGTGTATTCCGGGGAGCTCCCCCTGACCGGGAGAGGCTGCACGCATTGGAGCGTGTGAAGCAGATACTGGATAGGCTGGCAAACACGAGGGACCTGCTGAACAAGATCTTTGAGGAGGGAGGCCGTCAGAGTGTCGATCTCAACAAGATCGCTTTACTTCCCAAGATGCACCCTTCCGTAGTGCTTGAGATCCGGCAGGCTATCCTCACGTGGGTGCAGTCGACGTCCAGCTTGGGATCTCGGCCTGGCTCAGCTGAATATTCCCCCATCACCTACGAGTCTCTTCGCGGTGAGTTCATGCCAGATGAGGTGTCCGACAAGCTGCAAAAGCCGAATAAGTTGAGTTTCTTGGATATAGACATGGTCTGGAAGAAACACTGCGAGGTGGTAGACGTCTTCAAGGAGCTTCGCGACACAGGGTTAGTTGCTGAGGCTATGACGCTCTTCTGGTTGAAAAGTATGTAGTGGGCAAGTGGCCCCAATGTACATGTTAGAAAATTATGGTGCTGTTTCTCATTAATGCAAGCGATACATCAGTTTGAGAATGCGTGAATCCGTTGCTGATTAGGACTACTGTGGTATGGTTCAAGTGCCTTGCCGTGGGATGTTGAATTGCTGGAGTTGAAGTTGGAGTACGAGGTGCGAGACTGTAGTCAGCCCCACTCACTGTTGCCATTTGAGCATCATACTGTCCCTCCTCGCTCATAAATCACATGTAGTTTTTCGCCTTGAAACAAGTTTATTTCATTGGGCTCCGCGAGAGATGTGCTCATTCGTTGATGTTTGACATTTGGGCACAAAAGTAATGGATGTCTGCCGTGGACGTTATTATCATCCCGCTTAATGAGTCGATGCTCTCATCATCGTGCATCTGGCTTCTATTACAACTCATAAAATTTCAGTCACCAACCGCTATCTGAGTTCCTATCAGAGACAACAGCCCTTGAGAAGCGTAGCTAGAAACTCACACAGCGATAATACTATTAAAAGGAGTGACCTTGCCACCTAACTCTCATACAAGTTTCCGAAACCTTCAAAACACCGCTGCTCAGAATAAGAATTGCTTTCGTCCACTCGCGACAGAATCTCAAATGCATGACCGTCATTTTCGATGTGAATGAGAGTATTCGTCTTCATTCAAGTAAGAATTGAGTATCATAGTGGTCAAGTGCGTCCAAGATGAATTTGGGGCTGCTATTCTCAGACTCTTTTTCATGCTAGATGAACGAACTCCTTGAAAATAATATAATCGAGAACCGTTGGATACCAAATGAATGAGTGATCTCGCTGGTGCATCGGGTATATTGAGGCACCGGGGGATGGTCATAATGTTGGTTAATTGTGGTGCCGCAACCAGAGTCTCAAACCAGATGTTCCCTCAACGAACTCGCTTTAAAACGGATGATTCATAACGTGGCAAGGCATTTGGGCATCATGATCGATATCTTTTTGGATGCTTATGTGTTTGTCGAAGCTGTGAGGGGTTTTCGAGCATCAGCGGGAAGGTTGCAGGACGCATATTCTCGTCGGTGCATGATGACCGTCCGAAATTTGAGAAGCTCCAGGGAATAGCGACTCACTCGCACACAGATCAGACTGTAGCTCAAATGCACTTGAACTTCACACATCCAACATCTCATGCCTGTCGTCGACGAGCCTTGAATCGACCAAGTCCCCTCCATTTCTTCCATAAGACAGCACGCTCATCGCGCTGCGCTGAGTCGTCACTTCCTACGAGTATTTGAGTGCGCTTCACTCAGGCATGCCGACTTGAGCTTCGCGATGCACGTTGACGTGTCGCGTCCCATTAGAGAGACATCAGCGAGGCCGGTCTTGGGTTCTTGTGATGTTGATGCTCACTTGATGGCGCATTTATCATGGATGGTCAATTGTCGATCTTTTCCCAGCCAGCCGGCAGGATGTTGGCTGTCCGAAGCTCCCACTGATGTGGGAGTTCTTATGTGAGGTCCATGATCAAAAGCTCCCACTACTGTGGGAGGTTTTGAGATTTTTCGATTGAGCCTGCTTAAGTGGGAGTTTTTAAGAAGAGCCCGTGCCGTGACTAGGAGCTTTTGGAAGGTCCTCAAAGACGATGATTGACTTATTCCATCCCGAATTGACTGATTCCGCGCAAGGTGGTGCTCTTCAGTTTGACACCCCATGGACATCCAAACCTGGCTAGAGCGAATTCCCGCGCCTTGCACTCTCACTCTCACTCTCGCTGCCAGCGACAACAGCAACGCATCACCGCCGATGTTGCCAACACTGTCACTCCCTCCCGTATCATGCTCGCGGTCGCGGTCGTTCTCCCCATCGAAGGCATTACCGTCGTCACAACCGTCAGTACTCAAGCGACATCACCAACTTCTTTTATCACGATGGGTGTCAAAGTCGAGCGATTGAGACTGCGGCGGGTAACACCGACCGCGAGCAGCGCAACGAGCCCGCAAGCCTCGTTCCTGCATACATGGACGACGATACCCCTCGACAACATCCCAAAAATTCCACGCAAACTGCAGCACCGGCACCCAACCTGTCTGCCTCATCGGCTCCGCTCTCAAGGATCAAGATACTGGCACATGCGACGACTTGAGGACTGCTTTGTTGCTGAAAGACGACGACTTTTCGACCCCTGCGTCGTTCGCCGACGACTCTGGAAAGCACAGCACCGCCGCAATACGTGCTCGACTTGCTGCAAAAAGCTTACGACTGCTACACCCGCGGTGACTCCGAGATTACCTGGAACTTTGAGGTTCACCATAAGCTCCTCCGAATCGCTCTCCGCCGCGGCCCACAGCCTCATCTGTTAGACTTGAGACTAACAATCCCGCTCAACAAAGAGTACGTACCCTCAGGTAGGTAGACCAACAACAATCCAAATCAACAAGGAGTACGTACCCTAAGGTAGGAAGACTAACAGATTAACACCACTCAATGTTGCTTGGCGTTGGTCCTCCTGGCCTTGGAGGCGAGCGTCCACCAGCATCCCGCCGCACATCACTCTAGACAATGTCCAATTACCCAAGTCTGTCTTCAAACAAGCGACAACAAGTTGCTGCAGGCGAGCGGGAGCATAGATGTTCTTGAAGTTATCACCAGCTGAGATAAAACCAAGACTATCCTGGCGACTTACATCTGCACCCACTCCGGCTTGAGCTGAACTGGCGACAAGGCAGTCCTTTGGTGCGAGTCCGCAGCATCAGGAGCTGTTCATAGTAGGCCTCTGAGGGATAAACGTCCTTTTGAGCAAGAAGGGCCCAGGGCGCGACAAGCATCATGATCTACAGCTAGCTCAATGTCTTTGATTGCAGCACTGAGAAGTAGTAGCAGCCAATACATGTGAAGGAGATGTATGACAGCGCTTCATGAGTACCCCAAGCAGGATTGGCAGGATTTTATTCTCACAGACTGTGAAAACAGGTTACCACCAACAACAAGTCACAATCTGGCGAAAGGATCTCACGCCGCAGACGAACATACACCTCCCGACCCCAGCAGACGTCATAAGTAGGATTACGGATTCTTGCTGATCAATGTGATCGTTGGAGGGGCAATGGAGGCAGAGAAGAGACAGTTCCGGAAATTCTCCGGTACATGGCAATCTTCAGCTGACACTCCCGCTCGTGGACTCTGTAGGATGGCTGGAATGGCAGTGAGGGCCTGAGCCTGATATTCTCATTGCTGGAGATGGCATATATGCCATTAAGTCCTCACGCTGTTATCAGGGCAAGGGCAGGACGCTCCTCAGAAGATAGCGCCGTAAACAGTTTGAGTAGATACAAAGACCCGGATGGCATTCGGTGACTGACGGCGCGGTGGGCGGCGGGTGTGACGGAACTTTAAACACTATACCAGTCTGCAGCCAGTGTGATTAGCGAAGCGTCGGGTGGCTCGAGAATTGCGTTGGCATATTCGGCGATCATAAAGGGTCATCCAGATCCTTCTCGTCCAGATTCCTTACTCCCTCGGTATACTTAACGGGGTCGACCTGGGCTTCCCTCGCGATGTTGGATGACTCTGCCGGCTGTCGTGGGAGGGACAAGCTGGGGTTAGTGAAGTCCGAGGATCAATGAAGAGAAGACATCAACCGGCATTGTCGACAGAAGTAAAGTATTCGGTGAAAGCGACCAAAAGCGCCGGAAGCCGTATGGCAGCACTAAGATACCGCTCCTCTGAGATTGAACACATCGTTTCTTGTCGCTGCGAAGCGTTGCTTCAGCAGCAATTCCAGGGGGTTCGAGAGGGTGAGTGGCCTAAAGACATTGCTGTTGCCAGCGGACAGGCGGGCTGGATGAGAGTTCGCTGTGATTAACTAGGTCAAAAAAGTAAATTAAAAAATTTAAGGTCGAAAAACGGAAGTCGTAAACCGAAGGCCGTAAAACGAAGGTCGTAAAACGAAGGTCGTAAAACGAAGGCCGAAAAACGAAAGTCGTAAAAGGAAGGTCGAAAAACGAAAGTCGTAAACCGAAGGCCGAAAAACGAAGGCTACAAAACGAAGGCCGAAAAACGAAGGCCGCAAAACGAAGGTCGAAAACGCCTAACACGTCAATCCTGCACTAGCTTGCTGGCGAGTTTTGATTTGGGATTTATCTCTCTCTGAATCGTCGAGCACACCGCCCAGTAAAATTCCGGGGGGCATGGCTCGGGTTCTAAGACTGCAGCCAGCCCTCTCTTCCCAGCTTCGTGGAAAGTCGTAGAACTGCACTTACCCAGTTGTTCAACAATAGACTGGGCGTTGGGATCGGATCCGTGATCGTCAAATCGCGCGTGCGGGCAAGGGTTCGCCTGAATGAACTGGCCGGTCAGATCATCTTTACGAGAACACTTAATTTTCCTGTATCTGCGCGGCTATACTTCCTGTGGACTTTGTTAGTCCTGTAGAAGACGATAATAGCGACGATAGCGATAACGACGACGATTGAAGCGACGAAGACAGAAGCGATCCCAGGCAGCACGTCAGGCCCGTGATGTATCTCAGAGCAAAGCTGCAAGCGATACGATCGCCTTCCAAGGGGTCTTGCAAGGGATCGAACGAACTTCTCAGGATAAATAAGAGACAGCTCTCTTCAGTTGTATCGTGAAAGGAAGTTCGCGCCAGGAATTCTTGTGGGTGTCCCAAGCCGACCGCCTCTATCAGCCAATGCCTTTCGACGAAGAACGCAAGCCTTGCAGGGCTTCAGGCCGTCTGAGTGGCAACGGTCAGTGATGATACCGAAATAGAAGCTGTGAGCAGGCCTGATTAACATATAGACACTGATGGACCTGGGGACGCCTTCAATATGGCTCAAGGCCTGTGTGAGAACGCTACTCAGCTGCCGTCCTAAAGAGACTAAGGCAAGGTCTCAGCAGATTTGGCATGACACGTTCACTGCCCTGGCAGGAAGTAGAGGACCAATGGGGTCATGACCGGTTCATCACCGTGCTGTCGGCTGTCCCAGAACACACACGAATGAGCAGCATCACCATGCGCGCCAAGTCTACCTACCATGGAGGCGCACCGCATTGAGATTGTCGCCGCCGCAATGGAAACCCCCGATGCGAAGGCAGACATCTCCTGGGCCAACAGCGTCCGCAGCAGTAGCGCTGGTCATGTTGGTGATTCGAAAATCGGCCATCACGGAACTCCACAGACATTTAGAAACACCGAGAGAAAGGCGCAACTGAACCTACGCATGGCCGACGACTTCAAGCTGGCATCTTTTACACCAACACGCAGCGCGGCTCACATTGTGGAGGCGGGGAACAAGTTTCAGAGCGGGCGGCCCGGCAACGCCTCCGAGTGGGAAATGATGAACGCCTCAGACGCCTCACAACGAAATCGCTGGCGATAAAACCTTGACAAACCGTCTACCAGGCGTCATCCAGTTTCGTAGCGAATAGATGTTTACCATCATGAGGTGAGATTTGCACCAGAATGTCTGGTCATTGGATGGTGATTTGACTATGTCTTCTTGATGCATCCTCATCAGTGCTATAGCGACTTCCGGAGACCGAGTTTCACACTACATGACGCGGATATTAGCCCTCAAGAGCGCAAGGTCATCCGTCAAAGGTAGTTCGGCCTCCTCCCGAAAGCACATACAGAGGATTCCAATGATCGTCGGCATTGGTATGACGGAGACTGCTGAACCTTGAAGTCCACCAAGGCCCATCTCACTGTTTCCAAAGCCGAAATATTCTTTTGCCGTCAGCTCTATCTCCAAGTGATCCATCAATATAGTGTCTGGAATGATCACCTGGTCACCAACAACTAGTAAGGACACAGAGCTACCAATCTCTGCAATGTAACCGACGGCCTCGTAGCCTATTGTCGACAGTATTGCGCCGCCCACGTGACCGCGATCGACGTGCAGGCTAGATCCGTGCACGGCCAAGGTCGTCACCCGCACAATAATGTTGGTCTTCTTGATGATACTTAGCCTGGCCTATCTTTTCCTCCAACCTTTACCGGGATGAAAAGGGCCCATATTCAAAGAGTCGAATTCTGACCTGCACAGATGGGGGAAAGGGGAGGCATACTCATTGTAGGTATCGCAACCAGCAGTATCGTGATTAGCCTCAGGACCAGCGCCAGAAAGAAACCTTTCTCCAGGCCGGCATCTCCATGACTGCCATGTTATCTGTCAAACTAACCCGCACCCTTTGTGTATCAATCTATCAACATAAAAACATAACATCTGCACAAGAAGCAGCACGACTGACTAGATGACATAGCCCGTGCATCAACAGCCGCTTCATGCTGTTTTTCTAGGCTCAGTAGAGCACTGTGCCATACAAACCCGCCTCCGACTCTCCTTCGCCCTAGTCCTGTCGATGGCCGGAGCCACGGACCCCAAGATCATTGTCTAACCGAGCAGCAAGCCCAGGCCACGCTGCAACACATGATCTGCGTCCAGGCGGAAATGGCTGATGACGTCCACGCCGGCTTGCCCGAGATCGTCTAGTTTTTTTCACTGCAGTCCACATTTGGTATAGGCGAACCCGAGAGATACGCTGCAAAGCAAATAGGTCCTGACGCAGGAATTTTCGGATTCACTGGCGCCCCTGGCTAGTGGCAGAAACATCGCCCTCCAGTGGTTTTTGATGTTGTTGAGCGTAATTTTGGGGATTTTGTCGGCATAAAGCTGACGGGGATGGTTGGCGTCCCACCGCTGTCACTGGCCAAGCTGGCCGCTTGCCTCGGCAACTTAGGCTTGTAGAATGAACTGTGCCTGCAACTTTGATATGCCGGCCGTATTCAAAGTCGGCAGCCTATTCATGATTCTTTCATGTATTTCCCCAAAGTCGTCTAAATTCCAGGTTTCAGCAAACGGAGTAAGATTGGGAACAATCTCTGGCCCGACTTGGTTGTGTCTCTGCGTCACTTAATCCCAGTGCCATCGGGAATGCTCGATGACCGGGCTGATCTAGTGCTCGGCGGTTTTCGGTTCTTTGATGTATTGATGAACTGCTGCTGCCGGCCTGCTGTCTCACCGACGGATGATTTCGGTTTTGGATCTGGCTGCTAGCATGTTCAGGTACTTATTTTGCGTCTGCATCGTCATCAGTGGCAGACAAGTAATCCAGACATTTGGTCAACACTCGAAGCCTATGAATGCATGTGACTCAACAGCCTGGCCTAGGCGACCCTTTGCACTCTATTGAGTATTTCGTGGTTTATAACATAGACAACAAAATTGAAGCCGCGAGACTTCTACAGGTTATAACAAACTCAGCAGGCTAGCAAGTAGGCGCTGTCTGGCGAGGTATCTTGACGTATTTATACGAAATCTAACGAGAATCAAAATTGACAGCTGACTAGGACAGCAGTCGGCAATATTGCATGGCGAGACTCTCTGGCGCCTTGATCCAGCGTCGACAGGTCTGAAGTCATCTCTGAAGTGTACAACATGCTTCAGTTCTGGCGGCTAGATCCTGCGACGTTGGAAGCCAGGCAGAGCCAATACTAGCTCGACTTTTCGAATGATTGCAGGCACTATATATATAGCACGTCACCTTCACGGAGTATTTATCAAGCACCATGCCCGTATCACACGCATTCTGGAGATTGATGAGAGACAAATCTGATCAGGCACCCCTCTTCTCATCACCCAACAACCAAATAAGTAGTTATCTTACTTCAGTCGTTCACCATTAACAATACGCAAGCGGCGCAACGGATTCGACTTCATCGTGTGGCATGGCAATGTTCATCCGGCACTCTTCACATGGGCTCCGTTATTATGCGCCGCGGCACTCACAGTTCGCTGGTACATACGATTGAGACATATGCCCGGCCCTCTGCTTGCTGTTTCTTCTCTATTGTGGCCTCCATGACCGGTATGCAGCGGTAACATACGCCTCAAGATCCAAGAGGCAATTCAGAAATATAGTAAGCGTGACGACCCGTCCAAGCGTTCACAAAGTTCGCTAGCCGCTCGCCCAGGATCTCTCGTTCATTTTAGTGCGAGAGACGTTATCATGAGAGACCCGGACTTCATGAAACACATACTCGGCATGAGGTCGAAGTACAAGCGATCAGACTGATGCGACGCGATATAGATGGACCCCTGGCACGATCATTTGATGTCTAGTAGAGACAACGCAACACACACCAAGCTTCAATTTAAGATGGCTGGAAGGGTGAGTTGCATCTTCATCCGCCTTTCCGTGCAGCCAGATAACGCGTTTTCACGAACTAATAACAATCAAGATCGAGTATATTTCGGCAAAGCAGTTGTCGATCTTAAAGTTAGGATAAATTAGAACATTCTTGGCGTCATGGGCTTAATTAACACATATGTTTTCAAAGACAAACCGCTTGATTCCAGATTGAAGTCGCAGTATTTCACTCTGGACGTTATATGTGACGTCGCATTTGGAAGACTGTTTTGCAATCCAGCGTCTCACTTAGCTATTCCCAAGTACATTCACGCGATGGAGCACAAAAGTCTGAGTATTGTCGTTGCGGCTGCTCTTCCCTCTTTAATTGCTGTGCTGTTATAGTCAGGCTTCTGGCGGCTGTTGTCTTTAGAAAGCAATGACACCAGCCTTAACAAGTTGATCCGGTATGTCTTGCTCAATCCAGGCCTGTCCAAGCGCTGGTCTCAGACTGTTGTTGCACATATGGTTTGTATTGATTTTCACGGGAGCGCCTCGCTCTCAGATTTTGGCAGAATGGCGAAAGAGATCGCCAGCCAACGATTCAGATCTAGAAGGACGTTAAAGCAGGATATGCTCGGTACTTTCATGGCGCAAGGCCTTACACAGGAAGAGGCATCATCAGACATTCTCATGCATATATGCGGCTCGTTAAGCTTTCTCTGGTATCACACGTCAAAGCCTCTGCCAACTTCCCCTCACAGACTTGCTGGATCGGACACGACGGCTACTGCGATCCGAGCTATGCTGCTTTATTTAATCACTAATCCCTACGTCCCCTTGACACTTCCTGCAGACATTGAACGTGCTAGGCTGTTTTGGCCTGTCATGAAGGAATTGGAGGCATGGGAAATGGCTTATCTACAGGCGGATATCAAGGAAAGATTGTGTGTTTTCCCACCGGTCGTTGGATAGAAAGAAGCCCCCAGAGGCGGCAACACCTTCAAAACGTGCACCTGCCAGAAGGAACTTGTATCGGTTACGGGGCGCGCGGTATTTCGAGCTGAGCCGAAGTTTGAGGGCAGCATACAGACGAGTTCCTACCAAACCAGTAGTTCAAGGTGTATTTAGAGATATTGAAACTGATAGAAGGGAGGCTTGAAATTATGTTGGGGCACGGCAAGCGGAAATGTTGGCGATGATGAGCTGCATAAGGTATTCGTCGAGGTGGGTGGCTCTAGTGAATCTGGCGCATGGCTCTTGCGAAGGGAATCAACTAACGCTGGAAGCAGCTGATGTGGAGCTACGACTTCGTTTTTTACAACTTGGTTTCTTCCTGCAGTATGAATTCTAGATCAAGGTGACCACTAGAAGAGAGTTAGCATAATGCTAACGTGGTTGCAAGAATGTTACTGCGCTGCCTGTCGTCGGCCCGTGGAGATAGACTGCAGCGGTGGTTAGTGTTCTGGTCACACTGCCACTACATTTGAAAGATGCTTGTGAAGACACTGAGTCCATGACGTTTAGATTAGGAGGACGCGTGAAGAAGCCTCTGCGAGCCGGGCGCGCCCAGTCACATCAGCTGGGATTATGAATTAATTAGAAACAAGATTGAATTGTCTAGTTAAGATATTTGGTCTTGCCAAACTTCTCCATCTCCTTGATTGTAAAATGACAGCCATGTCAACCAGGGTCTAAAGAATGGCACCCCAAAGCGCTACGACGCTACACTTTCTCTGTAGATTCCGCAGCCTGTGGCAACGAAATGACACAGAAGGCCGAAGAGATTTGGACCCATATCATCTTCACTGCTGGAATCTGATCTTCTGCGCTAAGTTCGGGAACCTGAGTCGGTTTGTCTTACATCCACTACAATTCCGATGCGGCCTTTCGTTCAGTCCGATGAGACTGAGTGGTTGAGGTTTCAAAATAAATATTTTCGGGCCTTTGGTCAGTATTGCTTTCCGTTACCTGGAGGGATGTCCCACTTGGAGGTCCATAGATGTCTTTAGGCAGTGCGACAGCGTCAACCCTACATGATTTGCCCGTGAGAGTCATACGGCAGTCAACAAGGTGCGCCTCCAGGTGGAAAACTGCGAAGGAAACGTTAGAAGGGAAGAAAGGGGGTCCACGAGATGAAATTATGGATACAAATTACTATCGAGTTTCACATTGCATATCTCACTGTATATCAGGTAGTCTCAAAAGGAAAAGTAACTGCTGTTCAGTTTCATGTACAGATAACCAAAAGGGCAAAAAACATGCAACACCGGGCATTCACCGGTCATCACTCACCTGACTACTACTCCAGTCCTCAGTAGCCTGTTTACCTGACACAGAACGGACGGGATCCTGAGTTCTCCAGTAGGTGCATTCGTATGTGCTACGGTAGCTCTATTTACTGTTAGAATGAGCCGTGTTGTTTGTGCGTGACCAACATGAAACGTCTTTGCCACAAGGTCGATCCACGATCACCAGGGACGACAAGCTACGCTGAACAAGATTTTCAGACTCCCTGCTAGAACAAAGATTTGGGCGTTGCTCATAAAGGCAGCTGAGAAGATCTGGCAATTGTAGTCGCAAAACATACATCATAGGATAGGCATTCGGGCAGGCCTTGAAGGTCTGGAAGAGGACAATCTCAGGACATGAAGCCACCTGGTGACGTTTTTTATAACAGCGACCACCCACCTCTGGTAATCCTGATAACTGAGGTGTTTGCAAATGTCAAGGATGGGAGCGCCACTTCGCGTACTAAAATGCCAAGACATCTGAACTGTCTTGAGCCACGGACTTTCTTTGTTGGCCTTCTGCTATGATCTAAGATTCCCCGCTTTCTCAAGCCCTGCCCCTTCTTATAACTGAGTTCATTCCGTCGTATGCTGGGAGTAGCATCCTGTAAGCAAGATACCTTGCATACCAGCAGCATACAGCCCTACTTGTTCAGGTACGCCGTAGCGCCTCATCCTCTGCTACATTGAGCTTGGGTTCTCGCAAGGAGAGCACCTGGGTCCGTTCGGATGGCACAGTCGTCTGAACCGCTCAGCACGTAACGTGGTATGGTCCATATGCTGAGACGCGTCCGCGGACGTCCCGTGTGAAGCTTTGTTTATTTTCCAATGGCACTGGGATTATTCATTCATTCTTTTTACGTCCTATCTGAACCAGCGTGGCTGGGACTTGTATATACATGAGTTGCGAGCATGACCGCTGGCGCGGACGCGTTGTGCCCAGAAAGGGACGTAGCAGGCGTTAAATGATACAAAAAAAAAGGAAAAAAAAGAAAAGAAAAGAAAAAAAAGAAAGAAAAAAAAGGAACTTACCTGTAGATCATGACAGAAGGGCTCACTGACACCCCCACCTCTTGGGCTGCTAGTCCTTGCGAAAGCTTCGTGGCAAATTCGGTCGCGTTGGAGGATGAAGGGCCAATTCGGAAAATATACGCTGCCCGCCTGATGTATTGCGTCGAAGACGACGTCGGAGACAAAGACGACGTCGCGGATGAGTACATCTAGATACAGAACGAGAACCGGCACAGATGGTGTTGGAGATGAGCGTGCTGCCACAATCCGCAGCAATCCCAAGAGACGAGGAGGAGCAGTAGCGACGATCTTGTGGTCGGGGATTGAGAGATGAATCACCGTGTCGATTATCTCTGAAGCTTCGCAAGTTGTCGATCTCCTCGATGATAACCCCGTTTTGGGAGCAATCTTCCGGGCAGCCGCTGTCCTTCGCAGTCAATCATCTGTTCAGGCTGTATAATTTTCTCTGGTTGATCGCGAGCTTTGAGTCAAAGTTGCACGCCCGCATCATGTGCCCCTCCACGATGCCATGAGGCAATCAAAATATAGGATTTTGATGTGGGAGGAGAAGCGTCACGGAAAGAGACGAGACAGGCTCACCAAGACATACAGGAGAACTGTCCTTTGTTGATGAAATGCATTGTGGGAATTGAAGAAGAGGAGAATAGGAAAATAGCTACGCCTTAGCTATGCCAATATCATGGAGGGATGATCATAAGGAGTTCAATCTCTGCAGCCGGATCGCATCTCGCAGCCTGAAGGAGATTTGGGCATCAGGCACGCCCCGGACTTGTCTGTCCACTGAAAGACGTCGCGGCTTTCACTGGGGGCTGTCTCCCGTCCCAAGGACCAGTCTTCTAATTTGGTAGCAGCGTCGTACTGCGCGTAATCTTACATGAGGCCCTTGTGTGGTTTGCTTCAGTTAGCTCTCTTCCGAGGCCGGTCTTTCGCATCAGGCTCCAGTCCGGCTGGAAGGAAAACTTGACCTGCGAGAAAGTATCTTGGCTTCGATGCGTCTGCACAGGTTCTACCTGAGAGACTTCTGCGCTTGCGTTGATGGTTTCCTTGGAGCCCATCAATATCCGAATAGGATTTGATACGGCTGTGAGTAGTCGGGTTATAAATCTGGCGGGCTTTTCGGCATTCTGAAGTCAATTTCTGGAGGTAGTCGATGCAGTTTTGAAATTTGTCGTTAAAGTCAGCAAGACAGGGGATGTAGGGGTTTGGGCGCGCGGCACAGCAAGTACAGAATGGTCAGCGAATGGACGAAGTTGACATTTGACTTGCTTAAGGGAAGAAGTCTTGAAAAGGGTGACATGCAGAGCTTGGCGGCAACTGGTGTGAAATCTCCGAACCAAAACTCCACGTGGTGCATTTTGTACTTTCTTAGGGTGATCGAGCCTAAACAATTCATGATGCCATTTGTATGTTCCATTCTGTATGAATAGCGCAAAGATGACATCTTCATGAGTCAGCTAGATCAGCGAGAGAGAACTACTAGAGCGCTATTGTTAAAGCGAGTGGCAGTCCCTCAGAAAGTGGAGAGCCTAGTGGCAGAGATGGATGCATCGGGAGTTCAATGGGTTCGCAGATGTATCATTGCTACCGGTTTTCATTTGTGATATCGCGCAGACGTCCACGGGAAACGTCCCCGTGGGCCACACCTCCCCATCAGCCGATCTGTGCTTCAGGACTTCTCATTGCGGCTTCAGCTTCATCATCGATAATGGAAACTCTCGGCGTTACAGCTCAGCGGATCTGTCGAATATGATAATCGTGAGAAACACAAGGAAGAACTCAACCATTCGCAGTGACAGCACCTGAGGGCGTTTTTCAGCACCACTAATTCGCATGGTAGCAAGGGCTACGTTTCAACATAACAGTTCGGCACAATGTCTATCTAATTGAACCGCATGATATTCAAGACCAACCGCGTGACACAGTCAGCCACACAGGCTGTTACTAAAGGGTGTTGGGCGCGTATTGCGCAGTTGTGTAGAAGTCTGGGAAGAGATATTTCGGTGAATCGGCCCGAAAATAAAGGGATTGAGTGCAAGGTAGTAGCGTCAAGGTGCTTACTGGAAGTCTGCAAGCGGAAATCAGTATTGGCTATGCTGTCCACTCCATCAATCGACAGCCGGTCATGGGCAGAACCTTCCAGCTGGTTCAGGCCCATAGGCGCATGTAGCCGTGCCGACTCCGCGTTCGGTTGGATCGGGCTCTTCTAGATGTTGCTATTGATTTCCGCTTTGGCCCTGAGCATGTCTGAAGGGGTCCGCAATTACTCTTAAATGTGAGCAGACAGCCGACTCACACACTTTGACAACATCTACTTGTGCTTTTCTAGGGCCCTCGCAGCATCGCCTCATGCCCTTTATCTCACCAATACCCTTGTCATGTTTAATTTACACCGGTGCTAGACACGAACAAATTCTTATTGTCTCTACGATAGCGAGTTTTGTCCGGAATCTTTAGTAGCCAAGAGAATACAGCTACCGCAAGCCCACAAAGTTCTAAGGAAACTTTCCGACACTCATTGAATACTATTTCATAGGATGTTCTATAAATGTTCTAAGCGTCATCTTTCTAGTTTAACGACACCATTCAATACGATAAGGCGTAACGTTTTGCGTCCCAAATTCGGTTTTTCATAGGTTGCGGGCATCACAAGAAAGCACCCCGAGATATTACTCACAAACTCCTTCCTGGCTTTAGTGATTCCACACGCATGTTGAGGACGAGCATTGTCTGGAGTTGGAAAGCCGTCACCACTGTCATCATCGTGAGAGTTGATCAACCAGCTCACCGCCATCTCTGGAAATTGGTACAACAAATTAAATTGCCTCAAGAGCGTAGATCAGCTCGAATAAAATTAGGGACTATGGCTGTGTTCTTGCTTTGTTGTAGCCGCTCTGCAGGGCGAAGAGGTCTTTGTCGCCATGAACTCTATTGTCACTGGATGAGAACAACCTACGGGCGCCAATAAAGAAGTGTTGAATCGTGGTACTGCTATGAAATATGGCCTCGTTTCACTCGACTGGGGCGTTTGAAGCCTGGAGACAGTTATCACTGGAAGCGAAGATTGGATGTACAATACAAGCCAAGAATGGATCGACAGAAAGAGGAGCTAAGAGACGAATCGCTAAAAGTCAACCTCAGCTTTTCTGCTCATTCAGACGCCGCGATCCTAGTGTAGTGTTTACTTGAGCTAGCTCCTCAGATACGCTGAAGATTCGTATCAAGAGAGCCGAAAAAAAAGAAAAAGGAAGAGGAGAAGAGAAAACCAAGAACAACCTTTGAGAGCCTAGACTTTTTCCAGATGACAGACCAACCAATCATTAGATAAAAAAACAGCAATACTTTTGTCATTACCAAACATAGAAACAAGTCAGTCTCGATATGGGTTGGTGAACCAGCGGACAATTTACCGGTCAAATTTGGAGTCTCTTGGCAGCAACCAGCCCCCAAGGGAACACAGGATTGCACTGTCGGCTCTTCCGTTTGAAATCTCAGCATCGGAACCTTTCACAAGCAGCACATCGGACTCGACGAAAACCTTGTGGCACCGACCAGATGTTGTCGCCACCTGCATCGCCCAGCAAATATGGAAGTCTAGCCCAGAGCGGAGAGCTGTGATTTGGACCCGCGCGCCCGTACATGTGCGCACTACGGCATGAGACGGAGTGCTCGTTTGTCGGGCCATGGGCGCAAACCTCTGATTCGGCGCCGGATGCAAGTTCATCGGCTCTAAAGTCCTCTTAAATAACTCCACTGACCAAACTTCTCGAGAACAGCACTAAGGCTGATGTGTTTTCCATTCTGGCTGCTATTGACACATCCGGTCCAACAGACTCCGCCCCTGTGTCTCCCCTCCATTAACGCTCTCGCATTCTCATGTCTCAAGACTCCGAGTCTGCTGACACTCCGTGCGACTGTGTTAACTACGGCACCATTCTTTGACGCCTCAATTTCGGTAACGCGAGAGCCGCGAAGACCGACCCAACATTCTGGTTTCCCCACCCAGACAGTCCAATGGACGACATCAGCCAGCAAGGTCAACGTCGGCTGGCCCAAGGCGACTTAAGACGTTGGTGTTGTCCTTGGCCCCGTCGATGTACCTGCGATGACTTAAACAGACCACTTAAGTCGGCGGATACCTGGCATTCGTCTTCTGCGGCAGAATAGAGTATCTCATCGTTCCCGATTGTGGCCACCAATCCACCTACCGTGGGGGATGCTTGCTTCGCACCTTCAAGACACAAAACGGCTGGCTGAGGTGTACCACGGACACGATTGGTGAGAGATGCAACGCACTTGTCTCACTGTTGCCCGCTCTCTTGGACAATTTTATTCAGCACGCCGCTAAAGTTTTCGTTGCCCGCGGCCCGTCCTTTCGATACCGACGGTAAGGTATCCTGAGGGTGGCCAATTACCTTATCTCAGTGGCATCAGTGGACCCGCCGTCTGCCGGGCATGTGTGGCAACTGAGAACAACCATGACATGCTTTTGACCACCACTACGAGAAGCCCCTCGAGTCGCGACAGAAGCAGGCTTGCTTCTGTCCTCCTCAACCGCTGCAGACACTATGAAGACAGTCAACCGTTTCTGCCCACCCTGATAAATCGCCGCAACAGGCTGTACTTTGCTCTGGATCATCCATTGCGTATGTGTGCTTTTTTGCTCCAATTTACCTCGCGGTTGAGCTCCTAAACGAGCCTGGTGTGAGCGGTCGCGGGTCAACGGGGGCAGAAAAGGATGCCCGCACACGAATACAAGTTATCAGGTTCAGACTAACACAGGTCGAGATTACGAAGAACAGAAAGTCTTTGATGGAATCAGTGACAGCTCTGTAACTGGCGAGGACAAGTGCGGCGACGTAGCTATCTACCATCGCGGGTTCGCGCAGCGCCAGCAGATGCGGCTAGCAGACGCAGTCATCCATCATGTCAGCATGGTTCGCTGCCAACCGCAGCATGCGAGACCTTGGTGCCGCGCGGCGAAGTAGTCATTACAATAGGAACCTGCCCAGGAGTCTGGACAGTGTCACTCACAAGCTGAAACCCCCCCACCAAAGATTTAGTGATTCTCTTATCCAATCGGAGTGCTCTACTGTAAGCTACTATCTTGAATAGGTCCTTAACACCGCTGCGCCCGTCCTACCCTAAACGGTTTTCGTCGGTTGACGTGGACGTCTCCCGACTAGGTGCTCTGCCTGCATGCTGCCCTCCAATCTCTTCCTTCAAGCTGACTAGCATCGGGTTCTGAAACCTCGAGCCAATTGTGCGCATGATGTTCCTGTGTTCCTCGTCAATCTGCTGTGTTGAAAAGTCAGCTGCCGGCGTCTCAGCAACTGGGTGTGGTGGTCGTGTGTATTCGCGGACTCGACGCAGGGCCGAGGCTAAAACCTCGGCCTCTTGCTCGGCAAGGTCGAACTCAGACTCAATGTTCGGACTGAGACGACTATGCAGAAGCTCCGTCACATAGCGTGACAGATCGTTGTCCCATGGAACCGTCCTGGGTTGCAGGGCGGTCCAGCCGCGACCCTTCTCGAGTGCGTCGACGAATTGGAAGAAATCGGTAATGAATTCGCAGGCGAGTATGCCATAGGCTAATGCCTGCGCCAGCTCTCGGACAAGGGGGTCAAGAAACCTATTGTTGATCCGGAGCAGATGGGCAGTGCTGTTATAGAGGGAAGTTTCGGCATCCAAGGGTGTGGGTGCTTCCTGGGGCGCAGACCGCTGGAACCAGCGTCGCGTCTGAGTAGGTGCATTAGTTTTGGCGGGAGGAAGAGGCGAGGAAATTGATGCGAGCCACACAGAGGACGTGTCCATCGTGAACAGCCAGCAGGTTGCGCAGGCCTTGAGACAGCTCGAAGACATGGCGCGTCAGGGCGTTGAAGTCATCGTCCATCGGCAGCTTGGTCTCCACGACATCGTCAGCTTTGTGGTATAGATGCTGATTGTTGGGGAACCAGGGCTCCCCGTCAGGGTCGATGATGGGCTGTCTGAGGAGAGCGAGTCGGCGCCGGGACTGGCGAAACGCCCAGTCGCGAAGGTTCGCCACAGCTGCGAGGGGATTGGCAATTGTCGTAAGCGTCGATCGAAAGGACGAATCGCAAGCGAAATGCCAGTCGCCTGGGGCTTCCTCGAGAGGGGACTTGTTGGTGCCGGGTGAACAGCGAATGCAATGGGCGCCGAGCTCGGGGTCGTCGCGGTCGAACAGCAGGTCTCGATAAGCATCGACGAGGGCGGCAAGCTGCTGGGCAGGTTCGCCGCCATCAATCCAACTGAGACGTACGCTGGCGCGCTGTAAGCCCCGGAAGGGGCGGTCGAAGAAGTTGTCGTGGGCGTGGCGGTACACGTTGGACCACAGTGTTCGGGCGTGTTTGATGCGCTCGTGGAGAGCATAGCCGACCAGGGCGACGTCGTGGTTCGGATCGAGGATGAAAGCAGCTGACGGAGGGAAAGCAGGGCGCTGGCCCGACGGCACGTCTCGGTGATGGCGTCCTCAAGGTCAAAGAAGACGCGGGGGTCCTGCTGGTCGACTCGCGGACATGTGGTATAGCAAGGACTCGGCGGACGAGGCGCGCAGCCAGAGGACGGGCAGCAGGCGAGAGGTGAGTTCAAGGGGTGCCGTGCCGGCGGTACGATTGAAGGTATAGAGGGTGCCGTTGCTTGCCTTGAACAAGACGACAGGGCGACGCCACGAGCCGGTATCGAACGAGATCCAGACCCCCGAAGATGCGAGCAGTGCGAAAAGGCTGATGATGACGGCAACAATGGCGAGGATGATGACGACGGCAACGATGGAGAGACCGGACCCTCTCGGCCGCAGTCTCGTGTTATATGCAATCGGTGGCATTGTTGTCGTCGTCGTTGTGGCGGTTGGCGCAGTCTTCGAGCCTGGCAACGACAGCGCAGTGGCTGTTAAGTCCATGACCTCGCCCACCTCGTGTATGTAGGCCGGCGGGGAGGGCGTCGGGACGACGAGGGTCGTAAGATACTGAAGGATTGACTCGGGGCCGAAGGAATCGAAGTGCAGAGAAATCGGCTGCGAGTCGTCGGGGACAAAGGGCTCGTGGAAGCACAGCTCAAAGAGCTGGAGCTGGGGAGCGCTGGCGAAGACATCATGCTCGTCTTGGTTGCGGTTGTTGCTTTCGTACTCGTCGTCGCTGCCTCTCGAATGCGGGAGCTTGACGGTAAATCGAATCATGTTCAAGCTATTTCGAGGATGTTGGGTGCGGGAGAACAGCTGCGAGGGCATGGTTGATCGCAGAAGAGGCGATCGGATGATGATGAAGATGATGATGGCGATGTCGCAAGAAGCAGCGTGTGGTCGCTGGGACAGACGCCGAATCGAATTGGTTGCGGCATTCTGGCAAAGTAAAGCAAGGCGGATCGGGTACTTGATGTAGCTGACTGGGAGGCGGATGTTCGCTGATTGTCAGGCAGCCGTCGTTTGTCGATTGTTGGAGCATGCCCAGGTGGCTGGCTGCTTTGCGAATTGTTCTGTCGCATTGCGCATTGAAGCGACGTGTGGGCCTCCCTTGAGTGTGCTCGACACGTGACACAAGCATATGATCGCAGCTGAGTCATCAATGTATTACATCACCTACCTTGGCGGAACAGGTCGGACAATTTCCCGACTTGCATAACTAGTTATGCAGTAGTCTATCTTGCTCCATTTTCTACCTGCATAACTGCATAAAACCTATGCATCATCGTCATCGTCGCCGCTCCTGCAATGAGTTTCTTACGAGCCGAACGCACAATGGCTGCTGCCCGCTGTCTGATGCCTTCCACCACGTCGCCACGCTGCCTCAGCTCGCGCTGCTCCCCTTGCAGGCCAACCAAAGCTGCCGCTATGCCCTCGCGTGTAGAGCACCTATATCTGCACACAGTCGAGAACGCCGCCGAATAATACGCAACTTCTGGGTCCCTTCCCCGACTTGAGCCAAGTTTATTTCGACGTCGCTATCGCCTCCATCACCTCCGACAATGGCGAGTGTGCGGCCAGCACCACCACTCTGATTGCTGCGGAACCAAGCCTGAGCCTGAGTCCAAAACTCCCACAATGAAGGCTCTGCCTGCTGGCTCCAGCTGTATGCGATTGTCTTGTCGCCAAATTCAACGGCCGAGTCGATTACGCTCCGCATTCCGCACGCGTAATGCGATACGCCGTGTACCGCCTGGTTCACCTCTTGTGTTGCCGCATGTAGGATGCCCCGCCGAGCCGCGCTGGCCAGGTCCAGGATGGCTCCGAACCTTTCCGCCCACTTCTCGACTTGCGCCGCCGCTGCCGCGTCGCTTTGGCTGCCCGAACACCACAGGTTCCAGCTATCTGTCACATACTTTCTCAGCCAGGACTGCCCTGCCAAGACATTGGGGACGTTCTCCGCGTTATCCACCTCGGCCACCAGGTTCCTCGCTGCCCTGATCTCCTGTGCAATGGCGCTAGCCCACTGTTGCGCTCGCTCTTGATCCTTGTCTGATGTGCTGACGGCATCTTTCTGCAGCGAGGATTTGCTGCTGTGACTGTCGGTACTGTGATGGCCGGCGCATCACTGTGAGGGATCGACGCTGGTTGCGGAGGCGGTTGGGCATGTCGCTGGGGCTCTCTGGGGATCGTTCTATTTCCCGTCCTGCGGGCTTGACGCTGTACCCATATCGCTGTCGGTCCTCTCTGGGAATCTGTTGGCGTTCTGCTTCGCCCCCTGCGGGCTCGACGCTCTGTTGAGATTGCTGTTGAAGTTCTTCCCTTTCTCTCTCACGTTGCCTCCTTCCCTCGCGTAACCGACGCCTACGCTCTCTTTCCATCGCCATCGCCGGGTCAAGATTGAAGTGCTGGACGCCATTGTTGATGTGTCCAGAGTGGTCTCGAGGGTGAAGAAGCTCTCACGATGTCTTTCAGTAATTCTGTTTCTGCGAATCAATCGGTGGCAAAGGGAGAAATCCTCGAGGTTTATATTACATCGCTAGGCTTTCATATCAGCTTTCCTTGGCTATCGCGTTTAAGCCTATTTCATCCTCGCCCGCCTACACGTCAGGTCGCCGCCCTCAGTCAGTGTCATTGACACAAGTGCCACGAAGGAGATCATCAGCAGGACTAACCGCCATCTCCCTCTCTGTCGATGTGTAGTCTGTTTCGAGATGGGTCCGTAACAGCAGACCAGTGACCGCGGCATGGTTTCGCACGGCTTGCAGCAATAGGCCATCTACGTGGAAGTCCAAGGTAGGCGGAGGTACTACTGGCGGCGCATATGACAATCGAGCTGTCGCCTGTGCCTTTGTTGCTGCATAAGTCTTTTCGCCTATCTGGCGGTCTGGCCGCCTGGCCGTATTCTCTTTCAGTTGTGCCCATCTGTGCCCCGTGTCGGCCTTGGTACTTCAAAGCCATGACAGCATGTTGCTGTGATGCCCTCAAGCATCTGGGCCAGCCTCAAGCGCAGAGGGTACGCGCCGACCCGGCACTGTCCAGCCACGTATCCGGGCCAGCATCATTCCGGCGCGTCTGTCTCTATATAGAAGACCCTTCACGTCGGGTTCTGAGTTAGAGCATACAAGCCGTTTGATTCACACAAATGCTATACGCACTTTATACATAGTTTACGACACATCAACGGCTCCTCACTAGCATACTCATCCACGCCTCAAAATACGCGCCATGCGGTGTGTCAACTCATGCTGCTGCTGCATCGTTGGCGTGCCGATCGCCTGCTTCATCTTCTTGAGTCTTCTTTCCATCTTCAGCACATCACCAACCACCTCGTCCCCGCCATCATTGTTGCGCAACGCCGACCGCAAAGATCCATCTGCCTGTCAGATCTGCTCCACGCTCTTGTCCCTGCGACAGATCGCACCCCCTGAATACCCGGAGATGGCACCCACTCAGCTTGAGCTTCTATATCTGGACCCAACTGACGAGCTCTTCGTCCACCCCAAACGCTCAAGCCATCCAGGTTCAGACCAGCAAACCCGCGTCCATGAGCTGGTCAGCGAAGCTGAGGAAAAGATGAGAGACAAATCGTGGTCTGCATACCGTCGTGGCGACAGACCAACGAGGCGCAGAGCGACGCGTCATGGCTGGTCGGCAGCGTGCTGCGGGACGACAACGCCCAGTTCTTGTTACTGACGAGAGTGCAGCCCAGCCTGGGGAGCGGCAGCCAGAGTCCATGGATATCTTTGTCGTCTCCGCCGGTCTGGCCTATGAAGGCAATGGTGGCGAGAACAAGGGCCATAGAAAAGATGTGCAGGCATTATTGGGTTGCAATGGGGCTGGTATCAGCGGAGTCGCTTCAGCACCACGCCTCAAGGAAGTTGACGCCGACTTTGAATACCTGAAAGCCCTGCACTGAGACTACCAGGTCGCCCCTGAGGCCAAGTGGCTGGATGGCTGGGACTCGGTTGACGGCCCTGGGCTGTTTGGGAGTTAGCTGGGGGTTGAATTCAAGAAGTGGCGCGACGGATGGGTCAAGGGGGGCAAGTTGCCTGTGCCTCGTCCTTCTCTGCCCCAGGACGAGGAGGGTTCAGAACAGGAGCCGGCGGCACCTGGCGGCACCTAGCGACAATTCTCAGGAAGACACTGTTGCTCATGGCAATACAGGCAGCGTGGGAGAACAAGACGCCCGCAACAATGCTCCGCCGGCCCGAGCGCAACCGGGACTTGTTACCAGCATGCCCAACGAGTCGGCGAATACATCCAACAACTCGTCGACCGCGGCGTACATCAATCCTGGGTTTTACCCAAATGTCGCGGCGCTCACAACTACCAACAACTTCTTTGAGAACACCAAGTTCGAACTGCAGCCATCCCAGCGCCAGACAGCAGCTAATATCTCTACACCTACGCAACCTGTATCGCAGCCAGCCCCATCCCAACTGCCATCCCAGACCAGCCTTAGCTCCGGGGCCACGATTACGAAGCTCACTTGGGCTGTCCGACTTAAGCCACAGCCACATTAAGCTCATGCAGAGTCCAATGCGACCTCTGGGTCTGAGCCCACGTCAACCGGCAACCCCTTCAAGGCCGCCCAGGTCGAGCCACAGCTATCCCAGCTCCAGCCAGCGGCCAATGTTTCTACACCTACACCGCCTGTATCGCAGCCCCCCCCCCCAAGTCTCAACCATCACTCGAGGAGAGCTTTGGCTCCGGTTTCACGGCGACCGGCAACAAGTTTAGCGCCGCCAAAGTCCAGAGGCAGACTTCCAGGAGCCAGTCTGTGCCCATGGTAGACAATATTCTCTCTGGAACTTCGCGAGCCCAATGGAAATCAACCCCACCACCCACAGCTCAGGCACTCCCTGATTCTAGGGCCACGAAGGCAGCGTCTCTCAATCTTCTCCGACCCAGACACAGCCACCCAGTATCAGCCGTTGTCCCAAACGGGCTTCGGCTCCAATTCCAATCGCACCAAGCGATATGTTTAGGTCTCCTCAGGCTGGGCTGCATCCATCCTCGGCCCAGCTGGCGGCCATGGCAAACAGTGTCCCTGGATCCTGGTCACCCGAGCATCAGCCCTCTCACGCCCAGCTGGCGGCCATAGTAACCAATGTCCCTAGATCTGGCCGAGCTGAGCCACAGCCATCCTGAGCCGAGCAGACTCTCCAGACAAGCTCAGATAGTCACGCCACGCAGAGAAAGGTGATGTATCATCTGAAGACGAAAGAGTCCGATGGTTCCGCCCGGGCTGGCGCCTCGTTCCGGGGGACGTACTCCAATGAGGAGCTGCGGGAGTTTTACAATTACTATCGGCTGGTGTACCGGCCGAATAAAAGGAGTGGGGGCTGATGGAGGTTCTTTTTTGATTTCAGTCTTTGCATCTCGGCGCCAGGCATGACTGCATAAAATGAGTCTATTTACCAAAAAGCATTTTCACACTGACTTGAAAAGTCCACCCTACCAATCATCTGGAAGTACCAATACTGGCATACATGCACGCAGCAAATGTTGGTCTAGGTACCTGCCATGCCGTTTCCCCGTTTTTGATAACCTAGATGCCGTGTTTTTGTCGTGTCGAGGTGCAGATCTTTGCTGTGTACAGGCAGATCCACTCAGCAAACAAGCACCTGCATGGGCAGATGAGCACTTTGGGAACTTGGATAGTTTGAAGAATAGGAAGAGAAGAGTGAGGCGAGAAGGAGGGTTCAGCAGATATATCAATTTCAAGCTAATGCACTCCACGAGACGCCAAGATAAGGGTTAGGTTTACATAGGGAGCAATCTATCAATGTATGATTGAAATTGCAGTCGGAATTATTACGCTATGAGGCATAGGGGAGGCGAGAGAGGGGGGGAATGAGGATGTTACACCTAGAGGTCAACTTGCCTGCGATCGCTGTCGTCGCTGGACCGTCACGTGGCATCGCGTTTACCTTCATCCCACATGAGAGTAATCGGCTAAGATATCTAGACGATGGCAACGCACATCACGAGCCCGGCCCCGGCTGTGTCGCATTAAATCCCGGACACCATGTCCGAAAATGGCGTTACGAGCTCGCCGTCTCTTGAGCTGTAGCATTGGCCGTTTGACACGTCAACAGACCCGGCAACGCAAGCAACATCAGGAGTGGAAGTGACCGCATGCTGCAAAATGATGTCTGAGTTAAATGAGGAGTCTTTAAAACAGATTTGGGGCTCATGTCGTGACATATGCCGGCTCCACGGTGCTGGAGAGCTGTTTCTGAAGCTTCGACAAGGACTGGACGTATCGTTTCGAGTTGCGCTTATGTTTCACCACTGCTCGTAGGCTCCTCGGGCATGCAAGACTGTCAAGTCGTTCTTTCGTCTCTCGGTCCAAACGGGTGTGTCACGCCCTCTTCCAGGCCATTCAGTTAAAGACTGATAAACTTACTTCGGTCACGACGAGGTCTTCCGTCGTGCGGCCTCGGTCGCGCGTTCTTCAACCTCACCTGCCCACCGCTGTTTCAACATTGCAAGCGTGTCAGCATGTTGCTTCAACTGTCCGAGGAAGCCACCGGCGCTGTGCATCCACTCTGGGCGGAGCGAGCCCCAATTTCTCATGGCCCTGGCCCAGGACTCAGCCATTGGTGTCAGCTGAGACGCGAATCCCACCATTGCTTGCGGCAACATGGCTGCCACGAGAAGACCAGTGACGTGACCTACAGTCACCTGAAAGCTCGTGTCGATATGAGGCATGATGGGCCTAGGTTCTTGAAGCGGAGCGTACGAAGATCGTTGATGAGCCTGATGGTGCTGGCTTTTGCCGTTGTTGTCTTTACCGACATTACGAGAACCAACCCCAAGCTAGAGTACCTTTGAACAATAAGAGTGCCTCGAGCAAGGGCTCCAGGGCATTCTTTGCCGCGTTACGTAGCATGAACAGGATTCAGACATTGGCTAAGAGCATGGCCTATGAGAAGACGAGCTTCACAGCCTTGATGGGATTGAGCAGCAGGCAGTGGCCAACGGAGCGCATAATGTCGATGAGGACGTTCGGCCGCGTCAGCAGCCACCAAATTAAGCCATTCGCAGTGCTTGCTGTCTGTGTCTGTTGAAAAGCCGCCGCTGAAGGGTCAACCGGAGCCATCGGGGCGATCATCTCCGTCTCCCGTGGGGTAACGGGGCTTCGACTCGGTCCGTTTCATCACGGCCTACGGAGGCCAAGAACGTGTCTCTAAATGGTTTTTGGAGGGTCTCAGTCCTAGCTGAAGAGTCATGCTGAACGTTCGAGGAGGCATCCCGGCGGACTGTTGCTGGTGTTCTGTTTGCTAAATTGACCGCTGCATTGTCTTTGTCGACCGAATCCCAAAGACTGAGGAGGGCTTTACTGGATACCAAGGTGTTTTGCTGGGGCTTGAACTTCCGTTTTGAATTGCCGCAGCGGCCTTGTGGAGAAGTCGTATTGCATGATTTGGATTCATGTTGCGATAGGGGGGTGAACTGAATCGAAATCCTACACCTGCGCGGAGGACACAGCCACGAAAGAGGTTGAAAAGTGAATGTATTGAAGATTAATGTAATATCGAAACTCTTCGAACTAAAGACGGCATCTAAGTATACATGGTCCCATCTGAGATTATATCTCGGTCTCAGTCTTACGCTGTCGTCGCAGCTGCCTCACGGAACAACACGTCTGATTTTCGCAGCTTAAACCCACGGGTATTCCATGCGTGTCGCCTGCAACATGTAACACCCTTTCTGGATGATGAAAAGGCTAGCCAAAAGATATTTCAGAGCTATATCTCCTTATGCCGGTGCCCCAGACCGATTCACGACCTCGCTTCATTCGTCTTCATTCAGCGAGTTGCTTGGGGCGTCATGTTCCACGATAGCCTCACCGAACCAAGCGCCATTATGAGCTTCATTTTTCGCAGCAAATACGAGCGCCATATCTTCGCAGCGCCCCGAAAACTCCAATTTTCTTTATCCCTGGTCAAAACTTGCTCCGTTTTCTCCAGCTTGTCTTACTCGTGCTCACTAGACGCCCCTATTAGCCTGTGTCATTAAACTTGATTGATGAAGCCTAGGTATCTCCAGAGTTAACACCTGCTTGCTTCACTTGGACAGAAATGACGGCATGCTGGATTTGAGTTGTGATGGTGGAACTGGTTCACGGTCTCATGAGAAAAGAAAGCTGACAAGTGAAAAAACGACAGATCAGTGTCGATGAGGTGAACATTTGGGGATTTAGTTTTAAACGCCCACTGTCCTACCGGTCAGGGTAATCCAAAAGTAAATAAAGATACCCAACAGGACATCATAGAGGCCATACCAAATCTCATCGTGAATCCTTCTTAGTCGATTTGAAAGACGCCAGGAGCTGAAGCAGCTACAAAATCAGTGTTCGACGCACGGAGTCCTCATTAATCTCAGCTCAGACGATCTTTCAACAACGTCCTGTTGAAAGCGAGAACACTGGATGGGCATTCGAAGGTACCTTGTAACACAACCTCGTCACGCCTCAACTGCACTGAAGGCGGACGAGACCACTACCCGGCCGCCGTAGAAGACCTAACAACGCTCGCAGCACTCAGGGTTCACTGCTAAACCCATGCCTTACATGCCGACGCAGCCCCGGCACGAAGACAAGGGGAGGGACAAGGTGGAAAATGGTGTGAAGGACCGCACGCGCGACTTTGGCGTGAGAGGTTCATCACATTAACTAAGGCTCCCGTTCTCACAGAACTTTCGACTGCCCAGTCTCCCCCTGTGTTGTATGCTTCCCAAAGTGCCAGGCTGAGCATGATTCTTCCGCTTCCGAAGTAACCCTGCACACCAATACGGAATGCAAGCTGGGTTGTTGCTTCAGGACAATAATTGGGGAAGGCCAACTGGTGCAGTGCTCGGACGCAGCTCACGAGACAGAACATCGCCATGGTCAATGCGAGGTGGACACTGAGTTGCGCTATCCTTCGAAATCTTTCATCGCATTCCTAGTGCACTCACGATCGTCCAGATGGTCCTCAATTTCTGGCGCTATTTGGTTATGTGACTAAAGGACATGTACTTCCTGCGTTTTATTCGTCCTCTAAGACGACATTGCCTGTGGCTCAACATCCCATGCACCTCAGCATGTTCTTAGCATCTGATGTTAAGATTGAGGCTAAAAGGAGGGTTAGCTCCCCTCGACAGCACGATCCTTACCGCTCTCAGGCGGCGGCAAAGTACGCAGCTCATCCTGGATTCCTCAAGAAGAAACGCGCTGCTCCTCTGACTGTCCATTACCAGGCTTCAAACTGAGTATGCGCCGCGTTGCTGTATCTCGTAGTTCCGCTGTTGGTGCTGGCACTGGTGCGGGCAGGTTTCGCTGTAAGCCTGAGCGGGCCAACGCCCATACTAAGATATTCATCGATATCAATAACAAAGCCGTTACCGCCTGTCTCGGGGCGAGTGCTGGTTTGAAATGCATTCCAGTTTGAAGCCATTAGCACTACCCGCACTTGTTCGTGCGTGTTGTTGTTGCCGCTGCGAAGGTGATTGAAGCCAAGTCTGAGGTTGCGATTGAGATTGTAGTTGATAGTCTGAAGGTCAGGTTGAGCTCCAGGCTGTGGCTCAGTCTCATGCTGTTGAGATTGCTGCGTCTGATCGTGGAGGACCTTCACCAGATTCCTCATCCGGGACCGCAGGTGGCGAACTTGGCATCCAACGTGTTTTGAAGGCAGTCAAGACGCCAATCAGGCTGCGGTTGTCAGCATTGAACCATTTCACTAGAAAGGTTTGGCTTTCATCGACATCTGGCTCTGTAGAGCACGCGAGGCTCAAACTCGCGCCCCAGCCATCTCGTTCACTGACCCACGTCTTCACAGCGTCGTGATCTGGACTTGCCTTGATGGTTTGCCAAGTCCGCTGGACCTCGCGGCAACGCTGATTGAACAATCACAACTTTTTTCCTGTCATGATTAGTTGGAGTGACTGTGAGAAAGAATGCTCTGGAGACCTATTTAAACATCGAGAGTCCGTCTTCTGATTGAATATGAATAGCTCAATAGCGAGACTCAAGTAATAGAACAAGGAGTCAGGTGCTTCTCATGACTTCCTGGGGAAACCATCATGTCCTGTGCGAGAGCGTTGTACTTGAGGCCGAGTTATTCGAGTTCCTCCGTTTCTCTCCACCGTGGTAAGCGTGACTTCTAGAACTTTCCGCAAACCTTTGTTGATTTGTGGATCTTCTTAATCAGTTCATTCATCCAATGAGACAATGCCTTTGAAAGAACTTGTGTTTGGTCTACGGCTGGTCGAGACCTGCGATTGAGCAAGCTTCTTTGTCGGCCCTAAATCATCTCTAGGGAGTGATACTTCCAAATTGTAAGCTGACAGGAAATACGATGTTCGCAGGCCTCGAATGACCTTGCCTAAAACACTCTGGAGTTGGCAGAGAAGGTTGGACGGCACAATCTGGCCAGTCCCGCCCTCGTCGGCCTCGTTACAGATATTCGTAGACATGACTTCTAGTCACATGGAACCTTGAGAGGCTGTGATGATTGGAGATTCTGAGTAGCCCAGCAGTGGCAGTCACCGTGGCACTTGAGTTATGGATAGTGGGACTTGCATCTCCAGCGAAGGACGTGAAGTAGTGCTGAACGACGGAATAATTAATGAGACGGACGATTCAACAGCGGGGTTTATAAAGTCCCACTGCTTTTTTTATTCTTTCTCACACTGCTGACAGTTCCCAACTGATCTCATGAGCCATGCTGGCCTCTGCGTCTTTGAAGTCGTCCCCTTTGATTCCGTACTCATTCAGCACATGTTCGAGTAGCTGCGGAGGCGGAGGTGGTGCCAGCTATCCAAGCCTCTCCTCGCTGCTCTCTCAGTGGTACGGCCCGAAAGCGTAAGGGAAGAAAGAAAGGCAGGATACACCTCCTAACCTTTGTGGCGCGTGTCTCAAGGTTGCGGTCAGGGTTCGAAATGCCCAAGCATCGAGACAACCTTTCGGAGAAAATTTCGTGACGCCCATGACCTTCGTCCCCTTCCGATTTTTCCTGCTGGCTATCTTGTCTTGTCTCAGCTGTTCTTCTTTGCCGGTTTGTAGTGTTTCTCTTGAGCGCAGGCCACGTTTTCATCTTCATCAGCCACTCTGAAAGGGCATGAAACGCGGCCGTCTGTTAATCCACGTCCCAATTTCTCAAAGCGCAGGGGCGTGCACACGAAGCACTCGAGACTTTTGGTGTTGCTGGGTCTTGAGCTTTCTTGGACGCCTTGCAAAAGCAGCTGCCGCGTCTGGGTTGCATCTCTGGTCGCAATTGATGACGGAGTTGATTCCTTGTCGGATGCCTTCATAATGGAACCTTGGCCACGAGCTTTTCCTCGATAAACCGTGATACGCCCTGAATGGGATGGCGCCCACGACGAGGACCCGGTGATCCTCTCCATCGGACCTCTCGCTTCATGAATCCGTGAGATCGGCTCAGCCTCCCCTGCTTCGCAAGTTGACCCAGCGCAGATCGCGCCGAAAGTTCTCCGAGTCCCATTTCGAGACTCCTGGTCTTGACGCGTTGCAATAGATGCTACAGGCAGAGCACAGAGACCATGGTTGGATCGCCCGCAGACATGCCAAGACTGGCAACATGAGCATCGAGGAGGTTCGCGGGATATGAATAATGGCTTGAGTTGTTCTGTGGCGCGAACCTGTACTTTCTGTGTGTGATGGTGCGAAGCCCGCCGGGTGCAGTCATTGCGATAATCGCGCCATTGAAACCCATCCAGGCCCGTAGGAAGAACGGCGGATCGAACAGCTAAACGAAGTTGGGTGCGTCTTTTGGACACTTAAAAGGCCCCCGGCGGCGATTTTGGACGGGACAAACTTCCTTTAATTTGCGAGTTCCTGGGGTCGGAAGGAAGCGATTGCGGGAGCCGGGGACTGGGACGATGAATGAATGCTGGCGTTGTGATCCTGGATTGATCCCCAGCAGCCGCACCTCGGCAGCCTGGATCAGCCTCAGCCATGCAACACGGCGAAATCCCCCCCTAAATAAAACCTAACACTGGAGCTTTAAATCTGCACCGCCGGGGTTGCAGCGCCTGGGTTGCATCGTCGTGGCGGGGAAGAATGAGGCAGTCGTCGCAAATTGACAGAACCATGATCACTATTACCACGGCCGCGACGGGAACGGGTTTTTTTTTTAGCAACGGCAGAAGAATGCTGCGGCTTAACGATTGGAGGCTCGTTTGAAGCACCCAATCAATGCAGTTCATCCTCATCCACCGCTCCGTGTTGACCTTGAAGCTAATGGAAAGCGAGCGTGATGCCACCAGAGATGATCGGTTCGCTCCTGCTGACGCCAATTTGCAAGTCCATAACGCTCATGCTGCCCTCTTGGACGAAAGCGCCGACAGAGATAATATCGTCGGATTTCCATTGCTGCCTTCATCGCGCCGTCAGCCTCGCGCAAAAACAAAATCGCACAATCCCTTGCTGGCTGTGTTTACGTCACACGATGCCTTTCCTCGCAGATCCATTAATTACCCTATCTCTCTACGACTCCTTCTTCCACGTCCCTCCGTCCTTGTTTTCTCTCATGTCTCCGCTATACTGCTTTTGTTCATCTTCTTTGTTCCATTATCAAACTCCTTCCCAAGATCCCCCCGCTCATTTCTGCTGCCACAATATTTGCTGATGGCGAACGATTCGACTGCCCTTCTGGAAACGCGCCAATCAGTAGGTATTTGTCGAGTAAACCCTCTTTTAGCGATCCAAGCCCCTTCCGTTTCCAGTCGCATGTTGTTGAATTCAGTCTGGGCTTTTGCTTTTGCTACCGGGCGCCTCAAGGTCACTCCATCATGCAAGTAGTGCTGCTTGTTTGCTTGACACAGGAAACTATTTTGTTTCCCTGTATGCCTCTCTAGAGGACCGAGAAGCATGCAAGATTTGCCCTTGTCGTTCGGCATAATTCAACAGGGCAAACACAAAATACTCCAATGCATAGCTCGATGGACAACCAGCTCACCGGCCCCCGCTGCGTTAATGACTTGGTCCCTGAGGTTCCAGGGCCCTCAAAGAATTCTGACAGGGAAAGGGAAGTGGCATTCATGCGTTCTCTTCTCCCCACCCATCACGATCTGAGAGCTCTGACCTGCGCGCCACTGCTAGTATGTCATCCGTCGAATCCTTCATTCCAAACGTGGCAACCTCGAGATTCAGTCGGTGTGGAACATAATATCTGAGAGCATTCAAACGCAGGCACTTAGGACACAAGCCGCGAGTCAGATTCGTACACTGTCTTCGCCACTCAAGCTCCATCTCTCGCGCGATGTGAGTCAACTGATCGAATTATTCCCTTGGCACCTTTCCATCGGCTACCTACTCACCTCTGTCGAGGCTTCTTCTTGGGCTTGGTGACAGTGCTTCCGTTTCCGCCGGAACTAAGGAGGCGGACGGTCACACGCAAAGAGGGAAAACGGTGCGGGCATCGTATTGTCATTGGACTGCGTGAAATGTGTCTGTTTTAATTGGTAAAGCTGCGCGTTCCCCAACTCATTGCATTCCCGTTCATGATTGAGTCTTAAGCCCCTGCCTGTGTCGGCACTAGCCACCCAGGTAAGGCATATAAGAAGAAAAAGCAAGCGAAAAGAAGCAAGGCAACCTTCCATGTTTTGCTTCTCCCCCTGCTCCCATTACTCAATACCAGAAGCGATGGCACCAACCATATCCCTACTCATCCTCTAGCCGCTTACCCCTCTCTCGCAGGGCTTCTATCCTTCTCGCAACATCATCCGATTCGAGCTTCAGCGCGATTTCCGCCGACCGGAGTCCTCTTTGAGACTCAGCAAAATCTTGAAACCTTTGTCGGTCTTCTTCAAGCTTTGATCTTGCGCGCTCCGACTGAATGACGTCCTCCACCGAAGGATCTGGCAGCTCTAGGAAGCCCTGGAATATCTTCTCGCGGGCAAGGGCAAAGGTCTCAAGACGTGTCAGCTCAGCATCTAACTTTAGTCCCGGGTAATGCTGGGCCCCAACTATGACTTCTTTTGCGTCGTTGATGTGCTTTGAGTATGCCTCGAGCTTTTTGATGTTCTCAGCGCAGACGCGCTGCAGGCTGCTCTTCGCCATTGCGGACCATCTTGCAAGTTGAGCCTTCGCTTTCCGGATATCGTCAGGAGTGATCCGTGCAGCTTTAGGCAACGGGTCCTGGTAATCCAGGTCGACTACTAGATTGTCCAAAGTAGCATGCAACCCCCATGGATGTCTGTTGTCATCATCGGCATCCTCCGCAAAGGATCCGAAGAGCCTTCTCCAGAGAGTTACGTCGATGGTTGAGTTTGGTGCCTTTGCCGCAACCAAGTGTGCCACAATGACGAGAGCAACAACGCCAGAATCAGCTCCATCTCTTTGTAGAATCGTTTGCTTGTATCGTAACTGTGGCTTGTCCTTTACCCCTTGCAATAAGCAGGTCTTCCCTAGGGTCTCGACAAGGTCAGTGACGTCGCTTCGCCCAGTTGACGTCATGTGGTTGGGATCGAAGACGTCGACGCAGATGTTGCCCTTTTCGACGACTAGGAGGACCCAATGATGCACCTCTGGCAGGTGCACCGGGAAAATGACTTTTTTGCCGTGTCCAATCTGGCATTCATGCCTCTCGTGGTCGGTGGCACATGTAGACGCAAGCCTTGAAAATGAGTGTGAGTCTGTTGATCCGGCCAGAATTCGGACACATGCGTCGACTGCTTGAGATTCCAAACGTCTGCCCGGGGCCAGGCTGTCAAAGATATCAGGCGTCTGCTGCAGGCTGCCAAGACCGTTCTGGGGTGTTTCGCTTCGCGTCTTGACCGTCGTTGCAATATTGTGACGGGGAGCACTGCTTTGGAATGAGAGGAAGTCCACAGTAGCTTCGATAGGCTTGGAGTTGGAAGGATGTGGTGGCGACTTGTGGTCGAGATCTGGGTGGAGCTTGAAGCGCAGATCGACGTCTTCACTGAGCGGGGCATGGCTGGTGTTTCGAGGAAACTTCTGGTTGTAACCAGCTTTACAGACGCTTCTGGTGTCGGGAAATAAGGTATTGGAGCCAGACAGCTGGGTTTTCGGTACTGTGACGGAACCTGGGAATGCCGGGTTGTCGTCGTCGTCTGGTGGAGTAAACTCGTTCTTGGGGTTCTTGCCAGAGTCGTCACCTAAGCCATGGCCAAATGTGTATTCCAAGTCGTCGCGAGCGCTTCCAAGTGATGCGAACTCTTTCTCGGCATCTTGATATGCTTTGTTGCTGATCAGGTGGTTGTTAGCGGGCGGTGCAGCAAAACTAAGGTCTCTTGCGAGGCCTTGGTCGTCGAGCAAATGGTCTTTGGAGGGCGGCCTGGAAGCGTCGATGTCCTTCTCGAGGTCCTTCTCGTTGAAGTTGAAGGCAACTATGTCGTCTCCAAAAGCAGCAGCAGACAGCTGAGGATCGAAAACCCTCAATTTCGGAGTGGTGCATTGGAGCGTTTGAAACCTGCGAGGTAGTTCAGGATCAGGATCTGCCGCCAAAGACTCATCGTCATCGGTCTTGCTGTCTTCGTCTTGTTGGCGAAGAATGTCTCGGGCACGAATAACATCAGACGGGAGCCAGTCTGCTCGACGAGAAACGCCTTGTGCAGACACCTTGCCAGAACGCCTTTCGGAGTGGACCTTCTTGAGTACGGGAGAGGCAAGGTCGAAGGAATACGCCGAAGCGAGGGTTCTTAGTTCCTTGAAGAACTTCTCGCTGGTAGTCTGGCCGAAGTGGGCGGTCAATTCTGCGGGGGAGATGTCCCAAGTGTCAGCAATAGCCTTCAGAAGGCCGCGCAGGTTGCTGGGCGTAGCTTTGGCAGAGACGGCGACCAGATCTGCTTTAGGGGCGGCTTTGGGAGGTGGGGTTGGACGGGCGGGGGTGATGGGTGCCAGGGGCTTCGAGGAATTGTGCACTTTGGATAATCTGGCCATGTTCGAGTAATGCAGGTCGATATGCGGGCATCCGAAAGAGAAGAAAAGAAAACACGGAGCGATGCGGGTCTGAAGGCTGTGACGTTGATGGATGGGAGAGGCGACGTTCACTGGAACAACTACCTCAAGGTAGATGACAGTTGGTGACTTCTGCAAGTAGTGCAGTGCAGTGCAGTGCAGTGCAGGCCTGGGAGGCAGCAATTTGAAGTTGGGGAAGGAACGAATAGTGTCGGTCAGTGGTGTTTCCTTCCTTCCTGCTTGCCACTTCTAGAATGGAACCCTTCTAGGATGGAAGGTGCCGAGATTGGGTCGCACCCCGAGCGTATCTTCCATGTCGACCATAGGGTTCCACGTCGAAGCTGCCTCCAGTGGAGGTTAGGTTTGATTCACCCACGAAATACTGATGGAAGGCCGCAAACATTCCATCCAATGCCAACGGGTGAAGCGCTTTTCCCAGGCCCGAAAGACCGCAAGCAATGCTCCCCAGGAACAGAGACAGCTCTCCACGCCGCCGACAACCGCCTCGCCTATTCGCAGCATCTACTGCCGACGGGTTCCGTCGAAGGGCGATTCCCCACTTGAATCGGTCGGCGTCTTTGTTCGAGTCGTTGGGGGCAAGGAAGATGAAGGCTCCATTGTCGCCGTGGCCTTGAGAGGTTATTGCCTTGACAGAAGGGCCTTTGCCGTCTGCAAAAAGTAAGAAAGGCCTCCACCCTTCTTCTGCTCACTACTTACTAACCTTTCTTTTTTTCAGACTTGTCGATCTTGACTTCCTGAGCCCCTCGACCACGATGACTTCGCAGAATCCTAACCGACACCACTGGTTCGCGTCATGGCGCTAGACGACATGATATCATCGCCACAAGGGCATCGTTGAGTTTCCATCTCGATCATGGCGGGTTTCCACATCGAAGCTGCCTCCAGTGCCATCAAGCAAGCCCAAGAAGCGCGTCGCTGCCAACGAGGCGGGCACACACAAGAGGTCGGACACCGAGGTGGATAATGCCGGCGGCAACCTGGCTTTGGACATGATCATAATCTGGACCCGCGTCCGACAATAGCATCCATAAGGAGGGTGGCTGACAGATCACCGCTAGGGAGGGTGATGAACACCGTACCGAGATCATGTTTGCCAATACTCGGAGTGTTCGAGGGAGAGGAAGCCGAGATCGCTCGCTTGAAGAAATCAACAGCCTTTGTGTCTGCAGTGGACGAGGAGAAGTTTTCGCATGTATGCCCTGGGAAGTGATAGCTGATGCAAGCATGTACGGATGGTGATGGATACTGCCCAAACGCAATCTTTTACATCCCATCTCTCAAGTCTGATGCACGTGCATAGATGGAAGGAGCATCGTCAGCCGAAATTACTACCTTCGAATCCTTGCTCCCCTCGTTCATCATGTACTAGTTGTGCATCTTTGGTATGGCGGTGACGCGGACGGCGTTAAGGCAAGCCCTGGCATCGTCGTTTTCAGGCTTGTCCTTGCTAACAACGAAGTCCTCTGCATTGTTCACCTCGCCACTGAAACCATACGTTCGCGTATCTAGTCCCTCCCGTTTCATCCGCTCTTCATGTCAAGGCACATAGCTTGGTTTGTGCATGTCAATTTCGCTTTGGTGATGATGGTCTCTTGTAGATCGGTCGCCTTGTTTTTGGCCCGCCAAGTGCGTGGAGAGGCAGCGTGTGCAGGGACCTTAATTGATGGCCTGCTTCATCGGATATGGCCGAAATGGAGGATGCTCTCCTGGAAAGGTGGCAAGCCGCGGGAGCTTCTTGCCCGACTCTGAGGAAAGCTTCTCGGAGATATCGAGTAGTGCCGCCCCATTTTCAAGCGGATGCAACGACAACTCCAACCTTCTAGGCGGCCATTGAACACTATTTTCCCTCACATGCGTTCATGTTGAAGTACCAAGCAAAGTTCCCCCAGGCGGCGGGGAGACGGAGGAATCCGGGAAGATGCGAACTGCAAGAATTGTGGGATGCAACGTCCAAGAAGAGGGTATGAACAAAGATCTACGCCGAACGGCAGGAAGCTGAGGCAGAATTCTGAGATTCGCTCAGGTGAACTCTCGATTGCGTGCTGTCTTCACGGAGAGAGAGCTTCGCGTGTAATGTAGTTGCGTGATGGGGCATATTGGCCTTACTCAGATGCGCTTGCGACTTGGAAGTGGATAGATGGGGAGAGGGGTAATGATCGAACTAGATCCGCCGAAACAAAGAATTTGTCGCGAGACAGGGTCAGGGACAAAGTGTGCCGGGTCCACGAAGGAATTGCTTTGATGGGCTGCACTGTTCAGTGGCAAAGAACCCAAGTTCCTGAGCCTCGACCTCAACTAGAACCAGTGCATTCGAGGCGCTCGACCATGCCATCTTCGTATTCGTTATTCTATACCCATGCCCAACTTCAAGATCGTCTTCTCGGAAAATCCGTGCAACTAGCCACCGTGCCACCGGCCATCCTATGGGCCTTCTCCGATCCCAGCCTCCCTGTGTTCATTGTCATGTGCATCTTGTCGGGCATGTTGGGAGATACCCAGACCGTGGTACTTGGACGAAGTCGGCGTCGATAAAGTTGTTTGACTCGAGTTAGAGATTGGAACCACCAAGGAGAGCGACTGGTGGGTGTCCATTAGTGGGAGCCTTGCAGGTCTCCCCATCCGCCGAGCTTGCTCGCTGTCGCTTGACTGTCTGTGGGCACCGCCGGCTGATCCGGGGCACATGTGACATGATGGTTTTCAGAGCGTATCGGCGCTGTGACCCAGTATTCTTATGGCCAGCGTCTTGTATCAGCCAGGCTGGGCAAAGCGCGTTTCGTAGCTTCGATGCCATCGCAGCCATCCGTACTGTCTCCAATACTGCCACAGCTGCTGTTCTGGGGAAGCTGAAGGCATTTCTAATTTGCGAGGCTCTTGGCTGGAAAACCGAACTTAGCCAGACCGTCTTCCCTTCGAATATTCCTCCGCTGCTGTCGTGTGCTATCGGACTTTTTGAAGCGGTATGAACGAATCTCCATCGAGCAACGCTGTCGTCTCGACCCCCTGTCCGATGTCGGTATCTCGCGTGACCACGGAGGTCGGGGCCCTGGAGAAATGATAGGCCTGATAACCCGGAGCACCCAGGCCGCGAATATTCGTCAGAAGACATGGAGTGGACGCGCCAGCCGGTACCTTGCCTTGTCGTTGGGTATTTGCGTCTTGATAGGAAAGATTGATGCTTTGTGCTTGCTCACCGCAGTCCACGGTTCGTTTCGGGATGGATGACTCCTCATTCGCAGCGCGCAGACCAGACATCTGAGTCGCGCGTTTGTGGTCAGATTTAGGACTGGTCTGGAACCGAACGCTCTATCGGCAGAGACTTTCACTGTTTACTAGAGGCCTCGATAACTTTCCCTTTGCCCAAAGACGTCATCCTGGCCTGCGTGCTGCGCATGGCTCACGAGACGGCCTGGCTTACGGCTGGAACAATAGTCTGAATGTTGGTCAGAACAGCAGGATGGATCCCGAGAGAGCAGGCGTGGGTTTCGGCGGTCTCGGTCTCGAAATCTTGTAGCATTGTTCGGCAGGCAGCACATGGCTCGCCAGACGACCGGAGACCTTAAATAGCCATCTTTGCTGAATACCATGAAGGAGCGTGAGGATCGCCGACAAAGGAGCCGACAACGGAGGAGATCGACCGCGAGATGAGGCGCTGTGGGACGTCGGGCCAAGTGTCTCGGCGGCAGAGGGGAACGTCAGAACGAACAAGGTTGTCGCCTGTCAGCGCGAAAGCATCATTGGCGAGAAGAGGGTTGGGGAAATCATTTCGCCGGCGCAGGAGCAAAGTGGGTTGAAGAATCGGGCTCGGCCGTCGGCAGAAGAGCCAGAGGTAGCTTGCGGCAAAGGCCAAGGTCCCGAGATGGGAGACTCAGGCAATTAATATGCGATGATCGGTGACTCGGAGACGAAGCGATGCGGGGTTGTCGTGGTGGATAACGCCATGGTTGTGGCCACGATGGCGGAGAGAAGGCGGACCAATGCAGGTAAGGAAGAATGAGGGATTGATGAACACGAAGCTCGACGGTCTGGGTAGGTGGGTGTCCGCGCAGGCAACTACCTATGCTTCACCTGGCCAAGACGCGACAACGGATGGTCGCCACAGCCGGTCCCGTCTCAAAAGCTGACTCTCATAAGCTCCTCTTTCCAAAAGCTCCCACTCACGTGCTCCTCTCAAAAGCTGCTTTTGTGGGAGTTTTTAACGGACCCACTTCCAAAACTGCAGTAGCAGCTTTCAGGCTCAGTCGCTGGATCGTGCCATGCGCTCAGCGAAGACCTGGACGAATTCCCCGTGCAAGCAACCTGCAACCATTTCTTCCAGTTGGCCGAGTGCCCCTTACTTGATATCGCTCAATTGAGTTGATCGGAAAGTGAATCGCGGCAACAGTGAGTCTAAAATCACGACGCGCCGGGCGCATTGTTCTTCCTGCGACCAGAAGCTCCCACAGACAGTAGTGACAGCTTTCGAGCGATGCACATCGGAGCCGAGTTTGCGCAGGCAACTTCGTTGTGGCAGACAGCCACAATGACACTCAATCAAGATGGTGTCACAAAAACTCCCACAGTAGTGGGAGCTTTTGAGATGGAACGACCTCTCCGGCCCGAGCACAAGCACCACCCACTGTGTCCAGCAGCTCCCGATTTGTGGCGGTGAAATCGGGAGATATCCACTGTACTGTCGCTGTATTTATAGAGGGTACCTCCCGATTTTAGCCCTGAAATCGGTAGGTACCTTAGGTAAGGTATCCGCAAGCTAGATGGGTCATACGTAACTCTACCTTAGAAAAAAACTCCTACCGCCTAACGAGATGATGCAGACCCCCGAGCCCTAGACTAGAGGCAAAAAGACATACAACACCGGGCATTCGCCGGTCGTCACCGACCCGACTACTACTCCAGCCCTCATTGGCTTATCTATGGGAGAGCGGACGGGATCCCGAGTTTTCCAATGGGTATGGTCGTATGTGGTAGCTTTCATGCCATAGGATGCTTTTGTGTGCTGGTCGGATAGCTTGTCGCGATGTGCGGCGCATCGTCGGGTCAGCATTCAGCTTGCTCTAGCGGGTTGGCTGCTGTGCAGCCTGTGCACGAAGCCAGCGGGACCAACACTTCCATGTCAATGGTATGTCAATGGAAGAAAACATACCTAAGTGGCCTGCTACAAGAAGCAAGGTAGGTACGGACACGATGCCTGCCTACCTTGCTTGCTTCCACTTTTGGTTTTGGAAGCATCGACCACATGAGACCGTGAGGCGTTGGTATAAGTGGGCCATTGTACACCGGGTCGCAAGTGCGTGAGGTGCACATTGGCCCACTTTTGCGAAGTCCTGCCTGCAGTGTCACACCTCAGAAGAGGTGGTGCGAAATTTCGCACGATCCCCACAATTCTCTCCACTCCAGTACGGATGGAAATGCCGGACAGCCCTCCTCCTCCAGCATCCTCTCGCGCGCACTCACCTGCCTTGGGGTGATACTTGGTATGGGCGCCACTGCTGGCAAAAAGTCGAGGGAAAGAGACTGCCGCGGTTGTGTTTATACTGCCGCTGCTGCTTTTTCTTATTTTATTTTATTTTCATTTGTTTTCTTTTCTTCTACAACCTTTGGGTTTGAAAGTGGGCAGCGCTTGCCTAGCTACCTTCCTTACCTTAGCAGTGCCCCCAGAAACAGCCAGCAGGCACCTCACCCCATCACTCCCAGTCTTTGTCCCGGTTTGGCCACCAGTTCCATTTTCAAAGATCAACGTCGGCATTCCTTAATTCCATCGTCTGCTAATTCTTTTCTACTCGCCTTTGCCTCCGCATTCTCGATGAATACACGCCGGTCCGTCTGACCGGATCCCTCCCGTCTTCGACACGAACCCGGGGCGTTTCCGTCCAACACTGGGAACGACCGAAGGCTCGGTCATCCTTTTCAGACTCGTCGAAACCACCTAGCATCCCTTTGTCATAACGAAACTCCTCCACATACCGCTGCCAGCACCGCCAAATCAGACTTCAGCTCTCGCGCACACGAGTACCGTACATCTCACGCTCCTCGCCTGGAAGACAACCACAGGCTCCCATTCCCACCATCAGAAGCCACATCAACCTCTCTCAGGTTGACCCACACCGCCTCGCCCGAGATGAGCTGCGCAGTTTGGCACTACAAGTTTACTGCGGTCAAGAGAAGCTTGCAGGCCGCTGCTCTCCAACGTTCTTTCACGAAAGATTTCGTGGGCATGTTTTCCCGCAGTCTTCCGGCCAGTTGTACCCCTACCATTTGCGCGTTGGGCACAAACTCCCTGTTCGCGGTCCGATGGCAATAAGGGGTCAGCCAGACGACGGTGAGGAAGGCCTCAGGGGGGCACTGCATGGATCAGCGACCGCGGCCGTACAGCCTTTCCGCGCGCAGTCCATAGATGGTCCGTTGCACGCTGCTTCCTCTGTCGCTGTTTTGGTCTTGCTGCCCGGTTGTATCCTCGCTGTCAATCCCTTACGCCAGCTCTGTCGCCCTCTCTCCGTATCTCCCGGGCAATGGAAATTGCGATACCACGGCCATGATTGCCATCGACCGAGCGGCAGGCAAGCCGCCAGCAACGTCCGCTGCTGCAGCGTCTCGTATAGCGTTTCGACTGCACCTCCTTTGATATTGATCAATGCTGTCGACGAGCGCCCCCATCGCATCATAGCCGCGCTGTTCAGTATCTTTATTATCTCTCTCTCGGATGATGGTGACCTTCTAACCCCGAAAGAGCTCGCGAGACTCCCGTTCCGATCGCTGAACCAGCGGTAGATTGCTTGCTTGCACGTAGAAAAGAGACTACCTGTTCCATCCGAGCACATTCTGTCTTCGTCGGGCCGGGTTTCCCGTGGGGATCCTTAACCCGACCTCATTCGCCGTTCATCTCAATCATGTACTACGCAGTAAACAACGAAAGTTGGACAAATCTCCCTGGCTGTTGAAACATCCTCCGCCGTCCTTGCATGTTGGTAAAGTTCTTCGCATTTGAGCACCCATTCCAATCAAGGCGCGAACTGGGCAAAGAGGGCGGGCAGGAAATTTCGCCGTCACCATGGGCGCCACTCAGGTTCGAATTCAGTCAATTGAAATCTCCTCGACTAACTCTGAGTCACTGAGATTCCAAGTCAAGACCTTTGAGGAAGATTTGCGACGGTAATGGCTCGATGCGACGAACCAAGTGATTTTGTGGACTTCATATTCAATCAGAGTCATGAGGTCTATCGCCCGTGGCTGGCAGTCATGGTTCGGTGTAGCAATGCAAGGCAAGTGTGCGAAGAACAACGAGCTGTCAGCTTCTCCAGACCTTGCCTTGCGGGTACCACCCCCGGACACTCGCGGCCGCTTCCCCAGTGATAATAGCACGTTTGCACACGAACTCCAGAGACTGCCAATCTTGCTAAAAATTTCAGGCTAGAACGAGAATCGCCGATAACATCCCAGCGTCAGCTTGGATGGGATTGCAAGGATGCCTTGGGTAGCTACTTCGTTTGGTGCACGGAGGTTTATTTCTACGAGGCGTGGGATGGTCTTTGTGCCGCAGTATTCAACAAACGCGATGCAAAAATGGTGATGCCCCGCTATAGATAATGCAGTGGATGGTGTTGCGAAGATTGAATTTCTTCTCGTTCCGCCCGGAGGACAACTCCGCTATTTTCCCATGCGGTCGCCGGGTGTGGGGGCCAGGACAGCTTCATGCGGACGTGGCTCCATTTCCGCGCCGTTCTTTCCACCGTCAGGGCCCCGGTCAATTCCCACCCATTGGGGACCCAGTGAGGTAGGCTCAGAATGAACCCATGAAGGGTTTTGGTATCCGAGCGGAAACTTGTGGCCATTCGGGTGGACAGGGACGGCAAGGACAACAAGAACGAGAAAGTGGACGGCAGAGTGGACGACGTCGTGGAATCGGTTGCATTTCTTGGAAACCCGTGGTGTATTTCGGAGGTTTGCGGTTGCTGAAGCAGTGCGAGGTATTGTTGTGGTTATTGGGGCGGTAAGGGTGATGGTCACCATGCAGTCTTTGGGGAGAGCTTTTGGAGGGCAGGAACGGTTGTGCTGGTTTGTACGTCACATTTTTTGGTGGGCAGAATGTGAGGTCTGTCCACTCCTTCTCATCGCTGCAGGTTGGCGGTGCATGACTTGGGCCTGACAAATCCTAGTGGTGCATTATTGGATTCAATGGAAGGTTCTTTGGCAGATGCCCATTCCCCGGAACAGTGTGCCCGAAGCATCGGAGCCATCAAGGTTGCTGAGCACCCTGAGGCAGCCGCCCGAAAAGGTCGGGTGCCCAGACCTCACATCCTGTCCACTGAAAAATGTGACGCACAAACCAACACATCCCTGGCGACATCTGTTCTTGCAGCCAATGAGAAGCTGCTTAGGTCAGATGTCCCTGCCTGGGGGTCCCTCGCTAGCCCGGCACTGTGACGCCACCTGGACCCAGCATCACCGGGCCGTCCCGCCACGGGGTGATGTTGCATCCATGGATCCCACGCTTGAATGAACTTCAGAGCATCGCAATCTCATGAGTTAATGCTGGAGCACGAAGGTTGGTGAGGATGGTGTTGTCGCTCTGAATGCTGACGTGAGTGGGCACGTGCCTCCATGTGCTTGGTCCCAAAAACTCCCACTGGAGTGGGAGTTTTTGAGGGACCCACTCCTCCTCCCAATGTGAAGGAAGGCACGCAGGCCAATGACTCAAGCGCCTGCTCGACGTTCAAAAAGACTTTGCGACTTCCGCAATCGTCTGGGTCTGGAACCTTCATTTTGGTCATGTCACGCCTTGCACTGCTGCCTCGGCACCCTCCTGATGTTTCGTCATCTCACTGTCTGCAGCCGCCGAGTACAACCAACATGCACACGAAGACCGGATATGCATGACGGACGTGTAAATATAGTGAATGGTTCCCTGCAAAGTACTTTTTGGCGATGAAAATCTGGTCCCTAGGTCTAATTCCCTTGAAGGCCGAATTGCGACCAATTCTTCTGCCTTCTCCAGTCGCACCGTTTCAGACAAACAAACAGGCGAGCATGATTTGGTGGCTATTAAGATTTAGCGGCAGATTCTTTTGAGACCTGGATGGAGCATGCACCTGGAAGGGTCCCTGAAAGCTACCTCGGCGATCCGCCTTATATCACTAATAGGCCACTCTAGTGGGAAATACGCCCTATCAAAACTTCAACCTATCAAAAATTCAACCTATAAGAGATTCGACCTATAAAAAATTCGACTTGCTAAAAGAATTCCACCTGTAAAAAGTTCGACCTATAAAAAGTTCGGCTGGTAAAAAAGTCCGCCCTGAACGCTAGGAGCCTGGAGGTTCCTCAGGGTGGGGACCTGCCGCGGCAATCAATTCAAGTTATCTGCGCCGACCACTTCATCTGATTGGGACATGCCACCACCGCCTTCACTTGAGCCAGGTAGATCCCAGGGCCAGCTTGCCATCCACAGACTACCTGCAACCACAAATAAATTCCACCAAGTGAAAAAGAACACCATCCCTGGATCTCTCGCTCTTTTTGTCACGTCGAAAATCACTTGCAAACCTGCGCCTCTGTCCGTCTTCATCAGCTCCCGTCATTACCCTTTCACGGACGACTCACGTGAAAGCGTGAAGCCGCTGTGATTTTCTCCGTCAACAAAGTGTGCGTGTCCACTACCTACTTCCTTTCAAACAGGAGCTACACATAACGCCACCCGCAAGTCAGCCAAGCATAATCTCAAAGCCTGACCATTCGAGCAAGCTAGCTAACTAGGCGGGCGCAGCCATTGGCAGTTAAAGGCCTTCACACCATCAACAATGTCAAGCTTCACTGAAGTATCCTGCGGCAAAATGTCAAACATGGAAGTCACTCCCCCCAGCCACGGTCATCGCTACAGGGACAGCGATTCCCTGCGATCCAGTGGTCTCACGCTTTGCCCCAACACGAGTCACAACACCAGCCTCAACCCCGAAATCGAGGCCACAGTCGACCACGCCATCCTCGTTCAGATCCTACGAGCTGCTACCCAAATCGCCTCCGCTAGCACCAGCATCGAATGCGACGGTGGAACTGGCCAACCCGATTACCTTGCCTTTCCACTTGCTCATGTTGACGGCCTCGAACACATCCGCAATGTTCTCCACGCCCACGACCTGGACGACTCGAAACTTCACTTCGAGTACTACCCGAACCGAGGCGAGCTCCGCCTGAAAATGCCAACCACCCTCCACGATCAGTGCGCAGCTAGCATCGAAGCCATCGTGAGCAGGGCGGCCCGCGACGTCCTCGGAGTTGATGTCCGTGGTTTCGACCGCAAGGTGCCCATCCAGGGTGGAAGTCTCTATCCCGACATTGGCTGGAATCTCAGCCGTCTCGACCCAGTTCCCTGCTTCATCATCGAGGTTGCCTTTTCCCAGCACATCACTAGTGTCGCAGAAAAGCTCCAGGAACATATCATGGGATCCGGAGGACATGTGCGCGCAGCTGTCGGCGTCAAGATCGACTATTGCAACACCAATTCCTACGAGTCGATCCGGCAGAACCTCGACAAATGCTTCATCTGCCTCTAGGTGGGACGGAATGATCATCAAGATGCGCACTGCACTATGGACTGGACACCCTTGACCGAGCCGAACGCACATCTACCCCTCAGGCCTTACTACTTTGGCGGTGACGATGCCGCTGCCGGCCCGCCGAAGAAGTGCCGCTCTCGTAATCAAAGGTTTTTCCTGTTCTCCCCCAACCCCCTCCTCTCAGCTTCTCTGACACCAGACTGACGTGATGGTCACTACGGCAGAACCGCCCGTACCCGCGCCCGCGCCCGCGCCAGCGCGCTGACCGACGAATCAATCCGAATTCCCTTTGCCGCGATTGCTCAGAGCGTGTTGAACGCCGTAGACAAAGCCATATTCGAGAGAGACCGCAAGCCCGTCGTTCGCTGGGGCACGACCAAGACCGAAGCCAGCAACATCGTCAGCAATGGCTCCAGCCAAGCCGCACAGAATCCTCAGTCGCCCTAGAATATGCAGCGCAATCGCACATCACAGCGGTCGCTCCATAGGAACGACTTGATCTTCGCGGACGCAGAGGAGAGAGAACACCAGCTTACCGTTCGCTACGCGAATCTCTGGGGAACCAACAACAATATTCGACCAAACATGACAAACCTGGGGTCGCTAAAATTGTGTGTTAGAACGAAGGATGAAGCGCACGTATGAGAAAGGGATGCGGCTCGGGAGGGGCTTGGAGACGAGAAAGAAACTGTGGTAGGAAAGAAGGCTTTATATTACGGCCAGGATGAGGGTACATAGGTGTATTTTCGCACCAACAGATGAGAGAGATCAACTGAATGGTGGCGGACTCTGAATCGAACAGCACCGCCGTGGACGCGGTGAGGATGATTGAAGTAACAGTACTTTCACTGCCTTGAGGTGATATCTGTGTATGTGTATGCAAGCCGACGCTATTTCTCATTAGCGGGCGCCGTTCCAGAAGAAATTGAGGCAGCACGCGACAATTCAGACGTCCAGCTTGCGGAGAGCGAGCAGAGAAGACGAGTAAATGCTAGATACAAGCGCATTTTCTGCATGCTAGGCTTGGCGAAACGCAAGGGCGACGTGCTCGTTAAGTACAGGTCTGCAGAGCATGCTCAACTTCAGGTTTCGCGCGTGCTGCTTGCTGGTCGCTGATGTCTATGTCGACCTTCACCTCAGCGGACCGCATCCCACCCATCGATGCGTTTCCTTTCCAACAAGCATGCACTGGTCCCACATCAAGGTTGCAATGCGGGCGCCTTGCTTCCCAAACTCGGGATTCCTCTTGAGACGCGCGACGCCTTCTTAACGGTGAGCTTTTTCGTCGCCTCAATTGCTACTCGAAGCCTCCCTTGCAGAACTGTCCCAACGAGCTCCGAAACGGTTCGATTGCCTTCCAGCAGCTCCCTTCGAACCCATCAGCCTCAGTAGCAAGGCACACGAGCGCGCGCAGGGACCCGGTCGATCGAGTCCCCTCCTTCAAGATCCCAGATACGGCAGGCCGGGAAAAGAAAAGAAGAAGACCACAGTGCCACGAGATTCAATCCCATCAATTTGCTCATCGCTTCTCAGTCGAGTATCAGCGCATGCGTCTACGAGTCTGGGCTGGCCATACCTGCCACCCAGCATCCACAAAGAGTGGCAGCCGGTAGCGGGGGGATGAGCATCATCAAGATCTCCTTTGCCCGTGTCCACCCGTCAGCTTCACCTCTGCTCGATCCGCCAATAGAAGGCATAGTGGAGGGATATCGATCGATACGAGTGTCGAGGTTTGAAGACGATCCTCGTGGGGCGTCCATGCCACTTGGCATCGCTCAGTGCTTTTAACAGGCCGCCCTGCAAACAAGTGTTCAGGGGCAGTCTTCCTGAAGTCATGCAGCACAAGTCGTGCGAGAGGGATGCAAGCTCATACCGTAACGCGTGACACCAAGCATTGATGGCGGCTGGGCGGCTTGGGTGCCGCTTCGTTCATGTTGGCTTGGATGCGTCGGCTGCTGGGACGGATGCGTACCTCGTCACTTCCCATCCATCGACGATGCAGCCAGTTTCCATGTGGCTTGCCTCAACCCACCGAGTATCCGCCAAGTCAGGGCAACGTCAGCGATACTTGCCCACACTGGAGAGTGAGGATATCCGGCCCGTTGGGCACGAAGAATGGTGTAATTTTGAACGATCCTGGTGGCGAGCGACTGCGCTTTCCAGCAGGCAGACCAAGGCCGCAGCGGCAGCCAGGCCGTTTGATCAATTTTCGGGGTTCTGCCAAACGGACAGACGTCGGTCGGCCACGACAACGAGCCAAGTGAATGCACAACTCCGAATTCTCGCGCATTCATGGTGTTGGTGACGGCTTCACTTCTCCGTCTTGGTCTTTTGTTTGCTCAATCACGTCGGGAGTTCGCCCGTGCTTCGGGGACATGACACGATGCAGCAGCGCTCACCGCGACCGAAGTTGTTCCACAAGAACGTTCGTCTCTTCAGATGTGAATGCAACGGCGGGAGCGTTGTGTTGCGAAATGGCTTGGTCGAACCCGGTGTGATGGGGCGGCAGCACCTCAGCAGGGGGTGATGACCCCAAGTCATCTTTATGAACTCCAATCTCTCTCTCGTGAAATAAATCCATCGCGTCCGCTATAATTGGCAGGCACAGCTCTATCGCTACCTGGGATCTTTCCAGAAAGCTACCACCACTGGAAGGACTTTCCTTGAAAGGACTCTGACTTCATCCAGTTGAGTGGGTCTTGGTTCAGAGCTCACATTTTCCGTACCAAAAAATGTGAGCTCTGTCCACATCACGGTGGAACTTTCCCAAAACTGCTATTGGGAGTCCTCTCAAAAGCTCCCACTCGTGTGGGAGTTTTTGGTCAGGAACCCGGATGATTTCTGCCGGCAACCATGATGGCGCTGTCAGCAATCTCTCTAGCTGACAAATGCTTTTGTCGTCTCGCCAGCGTCGTTGCAGGCAATCGCTCCAACATCAACCGCCCCAACGCAGCAATCAATCCATCCTGCAAAAGGATCCGCCCGATGCTGAACACCAGCCTCCCGGTCGACAACGCGCCGCTCCCATCCGGCACCAAGGCCGCCATCAAAGGCCAATTCTGCAAAGCAAAAGAATCAGGCGTCGGATATCCCCACTCAGCATTCACACGACGCACTTTCGGCGTTATTCGACCTGCACCTCTTTTGCTGCCACCTCCACCACGCTCGAGCTCAGCGGCAGTTCGATCCTCCCAATCCCTTTGCTCTCGCTGGGCCTCCTGCCGCATGTCCTAACCGTATTAGTTTGCTGAGTAGCCTGAAGGTATCTCCGTCCCATATGTATCCTCGGCCACTCATACCTAAGCTGACCTTCTGCTCTGCAGCTAGCCTTCCCGACCGGTTCCGCCCTTGGTCCTCGACCGCAAGCATCTCCGACAGACGCGTCTCCAATCGCGCTCAAAGCCCCCGATCACAGATCCTAGGTTGCCAGACCTGTCAGCCAAGACCAGCGCCAATTCCAGCGAAACTTACCAACGCGCAACTTCCGACAGCATTATTTGTGGCATCTACACATCACAACGAGGCGGTGCGGCCGGCGCGATGACCCTAAGGCAACAATTCGGCGATTGAAAGCGAGTCCTTGGCCTTCGGATGCTCCAACTCCAGCGATGTGCCACCGGCTGACGGCGCAAAAGGTGCCTCGAGAACACAATCAGCTCCGGGCGTGCCTATTCCAAAGCCCTCCCTCGGGTGTATGCTGATGCTACCATCAATTCCATCCTTTTTGCAGCTTCTCGCGTCATCTCCATCCGTTAGGCAGTGTCGCTAATCTGCGCAACCTTCTTCACCTCTCTGGCATTCGTGCTCTTCCCTCTTCAATCTTTTTCTCTTTATCTCCCTCCTCTGCGCCTATTCTGATTGTCCAAATTCTTTGCGAACTCTGTTTGGCTCTTGTGGACTTGATGAAACTCCCGTATACCAGCCACCGCTGCCTTCTTGCTTCAAGCGTTGGATACGTCGCAGCGCGTCGCGGTAGCCTGGTCAAACTCGATGTCTGGGGCACGAACCACAGACGACAAGGGAGACGGAGCATCATCTAATTGATACCGGACGTGGTCAGCAAGGGAGGCCAATCTATGGTTGTTATCCCGGACGAGGGCATCGCCGGTGAAATTCATCCTCATAAATTACCCCGAGAAGATATTCTTCGCCCAGTGGCGTTTTCTGTTCGGCCTTGGTACCCACGCACACTATGCTGCCTCTCCATCTGCCTCGCCCCCGCTGGTTCATCTCCTGAAGTTCTGCTCGAGGTACATTACAGCTCATACATCCTCGAGCCACGCTTCTAGCGTGGAAGCTGACGCTCCTCGTCTTTGGTGGTTTTCTAGTGTTTTCCACCACACCCACAGACTATGGCCGCAAGCTTGTTGGTATTGGCTCGTCCCAGCTTTCAGCCCTCGACCCATACTGCCTGCGTTTATTGTTCGGCCAGGCTATGGTCCGTCAGTTCGTCGAAAACCGGCTGGACGTGTTGGGCGGTGGGTGTCCGCGATGCCGGCCGCGGTTGCCTGACTATCTATTCAACTGCGTACTCGGCTCGTTATGAGCATGAAGGGAGGAGGGGCAACTGCACACAGTGGCCCCCATTTTGTTCGGTCTTGAGAACCTCCGCACCAGCGGAGGTAACATTGCCTAGGACGCTGAGCTATCGTTCATCTGACCGTGGCGGAGGTGGTCACGTTTCGTTCCATTCCGGCTGATCTTTTTATCTCATCTTCCTGTGCGATATTCTCGATGAACATGTTTCATGAGCAAGTGCTGCCTTCCTTGAAAGTGGCTTAAACCCTCTTATTGATGCCCCGCTGCGACAAGAGACAAGACGCCCCGGGCTTGGAGATGACTACTAGAGGCTTGCGGAGCATGAGTCAACACGTGTCTTGGTTGGCATTTGCTCAGGTCTTTTGGGCGGGTAGTCGCAATTCCCCATGTCCGGTACAAATGACGTCGTACGGACGAAGTTAAGGACGGACATGAAGAATAAGGCGAAGCCACTGCTCCGGATTGCGTGGGCCTCCGTCGCCCCAGCGACGCTGATGGATATCAAGGCTCTTTTCTATCTTGCTGGAGATTTGGTCAACTGCCGAGGAGTGGTGATGGGACATGCTGTTCTGCACCGAAGCCTGCGGTCTGAGCAGGCCATGTAGTCAGAAGTGAGTACAGCTGCCCGAGACCTCTCATTTTCATGGGCAATTCATATCAGACTGGCGACATCTATGTCCAGCGTTGCCATTCCGTCGTGTCTTTCGTGGCCATCCATGGTTGATGGCCATTCAGCCAGACCTCGTCTTCATACTCTTCCTCCTCGTCGGCCCGTCATCCCCGCCGTCCTGGTATCAGTCATGAGAATGTTGACCTGCTCGGCAAGGTATTATACAGGGCGAGCTCGAAAGGGATCCTCGGTACTCAAATACAGACTTGGAGACTGCCCAGTGGGGAGGCATCATCGGCTAGACGCAGGCGCTGGGATTGGGCGATTGCAGTGAGGAGACCGGCAACGTAGGGTCTCGATTGGGGCCCACAGGCGTGATATCGCCAAGATGCTTGGCCCAGAGGAATGCTGTGGCCCTGCTCGTGCGTTGACTCGGAAGTGGACAACAGATATGTTCGAGCGACGCCCGGCGAGCCTTGCAAATGTCGCCAAGGTCGACGTCAAGGAATGCGGGTGCGGGAGCGGGAGCGCCGCGGAAGATGCTGCAAGGCATGGGGGTTTGATTTGGTTGAAGCCAAAGGCGAGGCGGTCGATCGTCCGGCTGACCGGATAAGTCAAGTGGGGGATGTTCTGGCTGGCGGATGCCTTCGCTCGAGTGTATCAACCGAGGGCTAGTGTTACGATGCGGGTCTCCAGCCGCCGGGCCGGAACAATGGAACTGAGATTGGTACTGGAGCCGTGGCTCAGCAAGACAAGAGAAGGAGACAAGGAGTCCTATGCATGTTGGCGTGGGAGGTCATCGTGGATCGGCGCACCATAGGAGCTCGAGCTGACGAGCGGTCCAGTGAAGCGGAGGAACAAGCAGTCGCTCTCTGGGATAGAGGCGGAGATTGGGTCTGACCGAGAGAAAGGATACATCAACAACCGACTCCTCTGCTGGATGTGTTGGCGTTCTGCGCGGCAACGACAGTGATGGAGGCATGACGGCCGATAGTGCTTTGGACGTTCTCAAATGAGTGGGAGGAAGACGCGCCGAGTTTGCGCGTCACTTTGCGATTAGCGCGTCGCTGTCGCACAAGGGGATGAAAGAGGGCTGGCTGGACATACGTAAGGATTGAGGAGCGGCAGTAAGTGCAATTCGATTATTTCTTGAGCTATTCCGCTCGTCCTAAGCTGAAGTGCTTCCACTGCCATCCACTGTGTAGTCCTTCTCATGCTTTGCCGCCCATGCACACCGCTTTTCATGCCTGCTGGTTCCCAAACGCCCACAGTCAAGCAAACAGGGACCATGGGACAGGCGATAGCGTGAATGTATCTATATCCGGCAAGCTGGCACTCCCGGGAGGCTATGTACGATACATGTCTTCTGTCTTGGGTTGTGCTTCAGTGCCAATGACCAGACTTCCTTCCGCGTGGACTTTGCCAATGTGTTTCATTGCCATTGCCATACGTTTCCACTTGTCCTCCATCTCAACTACGCATCCAAATGAGCGGCTCTGGAGGCAAACTCAATGGCTGTCAGGAGGATTTCTCTGATTTCGGTAAACGCGACACGGATATAGCTGGCCCTGGAAAGCCCCAATCCAGTGGGGGGAACCTGTTAGCCACAGACGCAAACGAGTAACAGGATGGAATGGAATGGGGAATTGAGTGATGAAACAAGTATCTGATGACGTACCTCGCGGTTCTCCTGCCTCCCCTTCTAGCACGTCTCTTGTCCTGTCGCTTGTTGCTGACGGGATCGGAAAAGTGCCACGGGCGCAGGACGATGTTGCCGTTCGGTTGAGTGACGCTCGCCCAGCTCATCGCGCACTTGACCGTTTCGTTCTTCTCGTCCCAGACCCAGACGGCAACGAGACAATCATCGAGTCTGATGCCGGCGATGTCACGCGGGTTCTGGCGGTCATAGGGGATCTTGACTGCAATTACGGCGCGAACTTTGCCATGAGTGTACGAGATGTATCGGGCGCATTTGGCCTCGAGCTCCTTCAACGTCGTCGGGCTCGAGTAGGCGACCTCGGCGACCACACGCGGAAGGTAGCTACCGTCTGCTGGGTCTGCGTACTAGGAGACATCAGGGATGTACCTTAGCGGGTGGAGGAGGGTGCCTGGTGACTCTGAGCGATCGTCGAGGGAGTTTGACTCGGAGGGTGGGGGAGAGAAGTCGGATTGCCACTCGAAGATTTCTTCAATCCGAGGGAAAGTGGCTTTGGCGGCGTCCGAGACGAGCCTGCCAAATTTCTGGGCGACGAAGGCGTGGAGACGGCCCTGGGTCATCCTAAAGCAGGCGAGGCGCGTCTCGGGGTCGTACTCGACATTGAAATGATCAAGGGATACGCGAGGATCAGTCTCGAGGCGTTGGAGAAGGGAACAGAAGGCGGAGGGCTCGAGTCGAAATTTTTGGTTGTGGTCATTGTTTTCTGCGGCCACAAACCCATTGTTGTGATGAGAAGTTGGTTTGTTGTTGCGTCGGGCAAGTTGGACAGCAAAGTCCAAGCAGGCATGAATGCTTGCCTCCGTCTCCGTCTCTGTGTCTGTGTCCACGTCCATATCGGCTTTCGCAGGAGGCTCGGCCGTGATAGGCATCGTCATTGTGGGCGCGTTGGGTGTGTGAGAGTGCGCAGAACGGCAAGGCCTGTTGTCACGTCACAAAGAATAGGTTAGCAACATTTAAACGCAGATTGAATGGAAATATTGTGTAATGAGTAACGCAGGCAAGAAATGAAATCCTTGTTCTGCTGTCAAAGAAAAAAAAAACAAAAGAATAGCACAGCTTACTGTTTTTGAGGTGATTGTTGGCAGGTGAGCTCCTAAGGAGCAGAGTGCAGTAGCATACATGTGTTGACTCTTTGTTTGGCTGGGATTATCGTGGTGGGGGAGATCGTAGTGAGGGGAGATTGTGGTGGGGGGGTGGTGGGGGGGGAAATACAGCCGGATGATGACACCGACCCCACCAACCACACTAAAATGACACGNTGGGGGGGGAAATACAGCCGGATGATGACACCGACCCCACCAACCACACTAAAATGACACGTGGTCACGTGACTGCGACTTGAGGCCTAAGGCAGGTCGTCTCAACGCAAAATTTGGCCCGAAGTACCACGCTTGCAAACTTACAGGGACGAAGAAGCCATCACGGAGTCCATCATCCGTGGTTCCATGGTCTGTTGCCGCCCGCGCCGCCTGTGCCAAAGCAGCTACTTGATTTTTGGATTCACGTAAACTCTATTCCCTGTCGCCGTCGCATCAGCCCCGTCGGCATTCAGCAGGAATGGAGCGGCTTGGCGATGAGCGCATCTCGAGTCCAAGGCCCGCTGAGGTGACGGCCCTCAGGCTCAGTGCATCCTGAGGTTGAATGCTGCTGACTGTATGGAGAGCATCCTGTCCGATGCATCCAGGCTCACGGCGACCGGATGTAGGGCTGGGACAGTGTCGCTGCTAATGATTGTCTCCGAACTTCCAAGGTGCCGCGCGCGAATGCTGGACGACGCTGGATCGCGGTAGTCAGCAAGATGAGCTCGACGCGTCGGTGAGGTGGCACGTCTCACCGAGATCCAAACGCGTGAGGTACGCGCTCTCCAGCCACAGCGAGGCTGCGCATCAAGTTATGCACACAGTCGGCCAGGTGGTGCGGATCCACTCATCAAGTCGCTCCAGTGTGTGGAGAAGATTTCCCGTTGTACCTCGCCCGTCGAGGTACCTCAAAGGGGACCCGTGCTTATCGCGTCGCGCTCATCGCCGCGCATCGATTGGAGGGCACTGACGTCACATTTCGTCCTCTCCAGCAATAGCTCTCCCCTGCTCGCCAAACACATCCCACGCCGTCACTCATTCTCGCTCAGCAAGGCAGGCTGCACAACTTCCGGCCAGGGCATCACCATGCCGCAGTGGCGCATAACGACAAACACGCAGCGGACAGACCATTGACGGGAGCCTGGGCAGCTGCTTTGGTCGGTTGGCCAAACATGAGATGTAGTCCACCATCCCAGCATCCCTATAGGTTCTTGCTGACGACCAAAGCACCGCCTTCTCGCCTGTGGTGCATCGACCTTTACAAGATCCTTACGGCTCCTCTGAAACCGAGCGAAAGCTGCGAAAACTTCATCACCACCTATGGCTGCATCGCACGCTTGTCCGTCATGCCGTGCATCCTGATAACCTCCGTACCGGCGCTCTCGTGAGCAATCGCCCGCACATTGCGACTCGTCGCACCAGCGGCCCCAGCCTTGACACGATTGCGAGTAATGGCAGCATGCCCGGTCATATGATGGACAACATCGGCTGTAAAGGTCGGGCGCAGCATCCAGGCCGACGGAGGGCCTGGCTGCCCTTGCGGTGTCCGTTTCCGCCCGGCTGGCCTCTGCACATCTCCCCCAGCAGCAGACGAATCTGAGGGGGTGTTGGGACTGGAATCGACACGACGTCGGTGTTGCTGCTGGCCTGCTGGCTGGGCGGGCTAGGATGACCGACGGGGACCTGTCTTTCTCCATCTCGGCTTCGACTCGGGGACCGCCGCGGGCCGTAGTCGCAGTCAAGATCACTCATCCAGTAGCCATCCATGGCGCCTTGTCTCTGCTTCGCGTTCCATCCTGCTAGCAAGCAATGTGCCGGGATCGTCTGTCCTTGCTCTCAGTGCTCCTCACACATCTAGGTCCAAACCACCCTAGCAAGGATACTCTATGCTTGGTATGCTTATGGCGCTTTTGTTCTGTCCGCCAGTCGTGATGACTTCTCGGCCAGTTCTTCGAGATTTATTTTTACGCCCGTGAAGACAGACAGTATCTTGAATCCAAAGACCCCAAGTGACCCGAGACAGCACCCCCCGCGATCTTAGTGGAGCTTGACGCGTTATCCGGGCTTTCGTGACCACTAGCAGGAACGGCAGCGGTTCCTATAGTCATCTTAGAGCGAGCTGCCTATCTCGCAGTGACAACTAGTAGTAGGCTTGATGTCGCTTGCTGTATGAGGGGTTGGCGCTTAGTTTATTTAACCTAGAGGTGCCTTTATTAATATAATTCAAGCTAAGGAAGGGAAGTTTCTAAGGAGTTTATTAAATAGTAGGAAAATAAGTATAAAGTACTTATTAAGTAAGTATAATTAGAAGGGTATAGTTCTTTAGGTTTATAATATAGCTTAAATATATTAACTATATATAGCTTATAATACTTTATCTATTTTTTATGAAAAGTTTATTTATTAAGTTATAATATTTAAAAAGGCTAATAAAGTTTATTATTAAGTTTCTAGCTAGCTATTATGCTTTCAGCTTAAAGCTTATATTATTATAACTTATAGCTTACTCTTTTAGCTAATAACTAGTTAACTATATAGTTATTACTATCTCTAGCTTTAGTTTCACCTCTCTCTATATAAGTAGTTATATATAATATAATAGTTATATTGCTTTTAAGACTTATATAATTATAACTTAATAACTTTAATTTAGTTAAAGTATAATAACCCTTTTTGAAAATCTCTAAACTTTTAGTTTAAACTATATATACTTTTTATTAACTTAGCTATTTTCTCTATAATTTATACTTTTAAACCTTTTACTAGCTAAATTAGTATTATTATAAGTTAATACTTATTAATAGGATTGTTTTAAAAATTTTATTAGGTATCTTACTTTACTAAATATATTATTAGAATAAGTATAGTAGCTAGAATTAGTAGTATCTATATCTATCTTCTTTAGTAAAATCTATTAAAATAATAATATATAAATCTTTACTATTATATTAGTTTTAGAAACTATAAGATAAAATATAGCTATAACTATCTTATATTTAAAGCTTTATATTTTTAAAATACTGTTTACTAGTTATAATTAAGTTAGTTTATAGCTTCTAGCTATTTATAGTGATCTTTAGCTACTTATAGCGATATACTTCTTCACTTTATACTTTCTAATAAAACGATATAGACTTTAGTTATATAATTCTCTTCTAACTATAGCTATAATTACTTATATATATATAACTTAATAATCTTTAACTTTACTTAAGTAATAATATAATTTATAATTACTTAATTACTTTAGACTACTAAAATATAAATATATTCTTTCTTTTATATATTATATTAGAAGGTATAAAGGTACTTCCCCCTCTATTTACTCTATACTAGAGGGCTTAAGGCCTTTATACTCTATACTAATACTTAATACTAGGTAATATATTACTAAGAAACTCTTTATAGGAAGAAAACTTAGGCTACGTTATATAATATATAATTAAGTAGACGATACGCGCGTATATATAATACTATATAATAATTAATTAGAGGCTATTACTACCCTACTATATATATAGGTCCCTTAAGGGAGGGGCCTACTTTTCGTAGTAGGTCCTTAACTAATTAGAAGAGAGGAAAAGGGGTTCCTATAGCTAGGATCAAACTAATACCTATACTTTTAGGTGACGTATAAGCCTACTAGGCGTACATTATTACGCTATATAGGTTTTCTTTTATATATTATATATATCACTAATACTATCTCTATTACTACTTTGCTATTAATTATTAGTTTTCTTATTTAGTTAAGCTAGCTAATACTTTTAGTACACTTTATATTATCTAAAAGTAAAGTAGTATATTAAGTTAATAAGCTTAATAATAGCTATATTATTACTAGAAATACTCTCTCTATTTAGTTTAAAGTATACTTACTAATCTTTATTTAGTTTATACTTATACTTAGTTTTAAATTTAAGCTACTTATCCTTTAGTATTATATAGAATTTAAAAAAGGAAGTATTACTACTTAGAGTAACTAGAGATATATATAGCTTTTATATAAAGGTATTTAAACCTATTATTTATTACTTTAATTATAGTATAGATTTTCTGAAGAAACTATTAAGTCTAAACTAAATACTCTAAAGAAGAATATAAGTAAAACTAAATAAAATTAGCACTATATAAAGGAGATAAAGCTTATATTAGTAATACTGATATAACTCCTAAGATTATACCTAATAATTAAAAAAGTAACTTTAGAAATAATTACTTATATATTAATCTAACTAAAAGAAATAAAGTAACTATAACTTTATTTCTTTAGAGTAAAAAGTATAATTATANATAAATTACCTATTATAGTAATTCCTATAATTAGCTAAAATAAATAAAAACTATATATTAAGTTAGTTACTATAAAAAGTATATATTAATAGAATAATAAATCCCTAAAGTTAATAATATAGTTATTATTAACTAAAGTTAATATTAAGTTAAGATTTAAAACTAAAATAATAGAAACTAATAATCTATAATAAATCTATAAACTATAACTATAATAATACTATAGATCTAAAATATCTAAATATAATAAAATAAACCTATTATAATTAGCTTTATAGTAAGGTTTTTATAGTTTATTACCTATTATAGTAATTACTTAATTAAGTAAGGGTTTATAAGGAAAAAAAAAATATATTATATATAATAGATTTTTCTACTTAGAATAGATTTTAAAGAAGTAAGTAATTTAATAATTTCATCTATTTAACTATTACTACTTACTACCTATTATTACTATTATTAGTATCATTTCTTTTATATTAATAAGAACTAATTCTACTAGTTATTAATAGTTATTATTTAATATAAGGAATCTTATTATAATTATAAAATAAAAAGCTGCACTATACGGCTAGCGCTATTACTATTCCACTAGTCTATTCAGCTAGGGCGTGCGTTTAACTTTATGCAGTGATATTCAGAGGGTTTGCTTACTAGTAGGAACGTATAGGGTCTCTATAGTATTTTTCTTAATTAGTAGAGGGTATAGGTTAAAGTACCTATATAGTATTTCTAGAACTACTATACCTCTATATCAGGTGAATTTTGCTATAGTCTTCTTATAGAGAGGCTACTTAATAAGTGTAAACCTAATTAAGTATAGTTAAAAAGAAAAGGAAAGTTAAATATTAATTATATTAAAAAGTAATTTCTTCTTATTTAAGATAGTTATTTCCCTTTTTTCTTAAGTAAGGAAGTATTTTTTTATAATCTAGAGTAGTATTAATTTAATATATTTAGACTTTATTATATATATTACTAACGTTCTAAATAATATGAAGTTACTTTTTAGTAGTTTGAGAAATATTATAGATATTTCTTATATAGTTTTTATACTTAAGGGAATATTATTAGATTTAATATAAGGAATACAAGGAATTTAATTATATAAAACTAATTAAGATATTGAAATTCCTAAATTTATTCTATCTATAGTGTTTTATATTTAATAATGCTATAATAAAGTATTCTAAATACTTAGAATTAATTTAATAGAAATAGTAAATAAAAGTTTAANAATTATAGTATTCTAAATACTTAGAATTAATTTAATAGAAATAGTAAATAAAAGTTTAAGAAGTAGATTATAATAAATAATATTAAACGTAAGAACTATTATAGTTATTATAATTTTATAGTTCTTAATTTAAATAAGTATATATTATATCGTAATAAAATATAGCTTTAAGCTTATTTTAGTTATTATTTTTCCTATTAAAGTAGTAATAGAATTTAGAATACTATAATTCAAAATATATTAATAACTTATAAAACTGAACTTTATATTAATATTAATAATATCTTATATAGATAAGTAGTTACTAAATTATATATTATTATTAGTAATGCTTTTAGATTAATTATAATATAGTAACTTTTAAAGCTATTTAGCTTATAACTATAAGAATAATAGAGTTTAACTAAGAAGATCTTAAAATAATCTTAAGTTTAAATTATTTTATTATATTTAGAAAGCTAACTAGCTTAATATTTCTTTTAAAGTTTAAATAAATTTTATAAAATTAATAGGAATAAATATATAGATACGTTCTTCTAAGTTATTTATAAAAGTATATATTTATTTAATAAACTTCTTTCCATACTTAAACTATATCTTATAGATACTATTAATTAGTGAAATAAATAAATTATAGAACTTATATAAAATAAGTTTCTTAAGAAGTTCTTTATCTTTAATAAACTTTTAATCTTTCCTACTAAGGAATATAGCTAGTTATGAATTAGTTTTAAAAAATAGTTTTAAAATAAGTATTAGAAGAGAAATCCTAATAACTTTACTAAATATTACCTTTTTAACTACTTATATATTTATTTTAGTTCTAAAGTATTAATAAGAACTAAAGCTTATTAGAAAAAAGTCTTTTCTCTAATCTTACTATCTACGTTTTCTTCTTACCTATATTAGTTATAAGAAACATATTTCTTAATAATCTCTTTATTAAGCTTAATTAGTATTTAGAGTAGATTTAAAAAGAGGAAGTCTTTTTTAAAAATCTTTAAAGTATCTATAATATTCTATAAAATATAGTAAACTTGTTTAAAAGGAGATTTAAAGCCCTTTTTTCTAACTTTTTTAAGATTTAATAGTTTAAACCTTTCTATAGAAATAATATTCTTAATTAAATTCTTATAAATTGAGATAGCATAAAATTAAGTGTATTATTTTTTAAATATATTATTAAGTTAAGCTAAGGTATATAGTTAAGATATTAAACTCTAATATTTATATTTCTATTAATTAATAGCTAAAGCTTAAAAAATAAAAGCTTAACTAAATACTTCTTTAGCTAGCAATAAGATCATAGTTATAAATTATAACTTATAACGCAGCCCCCCTATAAAAAAACTATAGTAAAATTCATACTATATATAGGTATAATTTTAGAAACACTATATAGGCACTTTAACCTATATCCTCTACTAATTAAGGAATATAGTAAAGAAACCTTATACGTTTCTATTAGTAGGCAAACCCTTTATTATATAATATAGAACTATGTTTTTTTATAAATCTATAAGGAACCTTAATTAGGTTAAAGTGATTTTAGTTCTATTAAACTTTAAAACTTTATTAATATCCCTTTACTAAGTAAATATATACTAAATAGTAATTATCTATAGCTAAAGATAAATAAATACTCTTTTTAGTAGAAACTTTTTATTTCTTTTCTAAATTAGAGATTTATAAATTAGAAAGTTAGTTTTTAAAGGTTTAAATAGTTTAAGTAGACCTAGCTTTATTTCTTTTACCTTATAGAGAGAGAAGAGTTTTCTTTCTAAAATTTATCAGAATATAAAAAATAAGATATAAATAAGAGTAGTAATCTAAAATATTTATTTCTAAGTGACTTTTAAATAAGACTATTTTATTAATTTACTTTAAATTAATTAGAATCCTCTTCCTTAAATAGTTTATAGATATTAGTCCTTATAAGCAAAGTAGTTCTATTTGAAGCTATCTAATTTAAATCTTAATGTAGTTATCTTAATTATTTAGGAGTTATTTATAATAGTAAGGTTTTATCTTATAGGTTTAGTTTAAATATTATTAATCTTTTGTAAGAGCTTTATAGGTACTTTATAGTTCAAATTAAATTTATAGCTATAATATAGCCTTCTTATAATAAGACTATAGTATAATTCACCTTATAGATAGGTATAATTCTTAAAACCTATATAGGTACTTTAAGTTATACTTTCTATTAATTAAGAAAAATAGTATAGAAACCCTTAATATTTCTATTAATATATAAACCCTTAAATAGAGTTATATATATACTTCAGCTAAATAGACTAATAGAATGATAGTAGTATTAGCTATATAGTATAAAGCTAATAGTACTATATATAGTAAGGCTAATTATATAAAGTCTAAATAGGTTACTAAGGCTTTTATAGCTCCATAAAACTACTATTAAAGAGATAACTTCTTAAATAAAAAGGTTATTAAAAGAGGTTCTCATAGCTAGAAGTATAAAAACTCTATAGATAGGGTCTTATGCTTATTATTCTTCCTCTTCCTTACTTCTAAATCTATACTTAGAATAATAACTTATCCTTATAACTTAACTTCAACCTAAATATACTTTATAGGGAGCTTCTATTTAAAGAATAATATAAAGAAGACTAAAAGGTTACTTTATATTATAAACCTCTTTCTCTTCTTTTTATAAGAGAAGACTAATTATTATTAGTAATATTTAAGGTTAGCAAACTAGTCACTTAGTATTTACTCAGACTAGTTAGTTAACTAGTCTAGTTAGACTTAAGTTACTTAATTTAGCTAACTTAACTTAACTAGCTTAGTCCTATTTAACTAGTAATAGACTAGTTAGTAACTAGTTAGGTTATATATAAGTTAAATTAAATATCATTTTCTTAGTTATTTATATAATTATAATAAAGATAAAATATAATATATATAATAACTATTAATATTAATATATAATAACTATTAATATTAATATATAATAACTATAAATTAATAGTTTATATATATAATAGCTATAAATATAACTATATTAATATATAGGGCTAATATATTAGTTAGTTAGACTAGTTAGTTAGACTAGCTAGTCTAACTAGTTACTTAACTAGCCTAGTCCTAGTCAGCCTATTAACTTAACTTAACTTAACTAAATCCTAACTATAGTAATATCCTTTATAACTTCACTATATAATATCCTTCTTTTATAAATTAAACTTAAGATTCAATAAAAGTTTAATTAAACTATAGTATTAGCTATAAACTTTAAAAGATATATTTAAGTTTAGCTACTTATTACTATATAAATAGGTATAGATAGGAGATAGTAATAGAAATATATATATCTTTCTTTTTATTTATTTAGTATAAAATTATTCTTCAAAAGGAGAAATACTTTTAATTAAATTTAAAAATTCTTTCCCTCTCTCTTTTCTAAAAGGTTAGTATGATTATAATATTTTTCCTTTCTAGCTTCTATATTCTTATATATTTAGTAGATTATAATATAAAAAGGCTAGTTTATAATATTATTATATATAAATATAACTTAAATCTTAAGTTTTAAAACTATCTTAGCACTTCTTCTTACTAATTAATATAACATAAAAGTCCTTCTAATAAGCTTAATCTAAAAGAAGCTTCTTAAAATAGATTAACTAGTTTTATCTTTTAAAAGTCTATAAGAGGGGTAAATTTAATTTAATTCCCACATATACTTTTAGTTCTATAGATAAACAGAGATAAATCTAATTTATCTTAGTTATTCTTAGATTATTATTATAATTAATAATAGTATATAGTAATATAGTATATTAAGTTTATAGTTATAATGCAGACCCCCTATAAAAAGACTATAGCAAAATTCACCCTATATATAGGTATAATTCTAGAAATACTATATAGGTCTTTTAACTTATACCCTCTACTTATTAAGGAAAATAGTATAGAAACCTTATATATTCCTATTAGTAAGTAAACCCTTATATAAAGCTAAACGTATATTTTAGCTAAATAAACTAATAGAATAGTAATAGTACTAGCTATATAGCGTGGGGCTAGTAGTAGTAATACTATATATAATAGGGCTAATTATATTAAGGCTAAAGAGGTTACTAAGGCTCTTATAGCTTAACGATAGCTTTACTAAACCTTTTAATAAGGTGAACGCTACTATATAAGAGATAGCTCCTTAACTAGAGAGGTCGTTCTAAGAGGTCCTTATAGCTAGAAGTATAAAAGCTTTACTACTATATATAAAGCCTTATACCTTTCTCTTTTCCTCTTCCTTACCCTTAAACCTATATTAATAACCTATCCTTATAACCTATAGGAAACCTTTATAATATTAGTACTTAAACCTTTATATAAATACCTTAAATTTAGTATACTTATTAATATAAATAATATATAAAGGCTTATTATAAAGTTTAATATTAATTAAATCAATAAAAACCTCTCTTTCTTTATATAGTATAATATATATAAAAAGTATATAATGAAGATAATATTTAAGAGAGTTCTTATTAATACTGTAAAAGAGTATATAATTTAAGTAATATTATTAGGGGTAGGAATATTATATAATATAGCAAAAGGGGGAAACTTTTCGTTTTGTTGGTTATTATAATAAAATTCCTAATAATTAAGAATAACTATTTATAACTAGTATAAATAGTTATTATTAATATAAAAGGAATAATACTAATAATAGCAATAATAGGTAAAAGGTAATAATAATAAGTAGTAGTAGTTAAATAGATAAAACTGTTGAAATTGCTTACTTCCTTAAAATCTGTTCTAAGTGGAAAAATCCATCGTATATATAATATATTTTTTCTTCGTAAACCTTTACTTAGTTAGGTAACTACTTAATTAAGTAATTACTATAATAGGTAATTAACTATAAAAACCTTACTATAATAGGTAATTAACTATAAAAACCTTACTATAAAGTTAATTATTATAGCTTTATTTAATCTGATTTAGATATTCTAGATCTATAGTATTATTATAGTTATAGTTTATAGATTTATTATAGATTATTAGTTTTTATTATTTTAGTTTTAAATCTTAACTTAGTATTAACTTTAATTAATAATAACTATATTATTAACTTTAGGGATTTATTATTCTATTAATATATACTTTATATAGTAACTAACCTAATATATAGTTTTTATTCGTTTTAGCTAATCGTAGGAATTACTATAATAGGTAACTTATACGATTATACTTTTTGTTCTAATTAGATAAAGTTATAGTTACTTTATTCCTTTTAGTTATATTAATATATAATTAATAGTTATAAGGATAGTTATTTAATTATTAGGTATAGTTTTACTAGTTATACTAGTATTAGTAATTTTAGCCTTATATCTTTTTATAGCGCTAGTTATATTTAGTTATACTTAAATTCTCCTTTAGGGGGTACTTAGTTAGGACTTAGTAGTTTTAGAAATACCCCTATAGGGGACCTTAAGATATATACTTTAATTAATAATAAGTATATAAACTTAATAATAGAGGTAGATAAGGTCTTTATATACTCTATAGAGTAGCCCTTCTTTAAATAGGCCCTCTATAATATTAAGATAGAGGTAGCCCTCTAGGGGAATATTAGTAAATACACCTTATACTGAATAGAGAGAGTATTACTAATAATAGTATAGCTATTCTAAAGAAGTTACTATAGTAAATAATAAAGTAGTAATAGAGATAGTATTTAATAGTAGTATAGGTAATATATAAGAGAGAAGATAGATTAATAGTTTAGTAGTCTATAGTAATTAAGTAATTAAGTAATTATAAACTATATTATTATTAAAGTGAAGTTAAAGATCGTAAGGTTATTTAGTGTAATTAATATATATATATATAAGTGTAGCTATAGTTAGGAGAGTTATAATTATATATATAACTAAAGACTATATATATTATTAGGAGGCGTAGAGTTAAGAGGTCTATCGCTCTAAATAGGTAAAAATCACTATAAGTAGCTAGAGGCTATAATAATATAGTATATAATAGTTCTAAATTAGTAGAGAGTAAATAAAGAGAGTTATATATTAGATCTATATAGAGCTTTACTTACTCTTTTTTACTTAATTAAATACTTTTTTCTTAAATCTTTTTAATTTTTTTTATAATTTAATTAATCTTTAATTCTAAACGCTTCACCTTTTACGTTTTATTTTAGAAAAACAGAAATTAAAAAGTATTAATTAGATCTCTGCTAATATTATACTATTTAAATTACCTCTTCTTTTAAACTTTTCTATACTAATTTAATAGAATAGTGTAAAAAGATTATAACTAAAACACTCTATAATAGTTTAACTTATCTTTTTTTACTAAAAGACTAATTTTATAGTAAAATAAGAGAGAAAACTTATTAATTATATTAAATACTATATTCTAAATAGAATAAACCTTGAAAATACCTTAATACTTATATATAAACTCTTTAGTTAATTATAAAGAATATCGAAATAAGTATATAAATATCAACTTGATTAATTTATATTTTATTTCTAATTATTATTCTTTTTATATTTGAAGTTATATAGTTTCTTAAAATTAAGAGTCTTGCTATTTAGGCAGTAGGTTATAGCTAACTAGGTAGTACCTTGCTTTTTCAACTAATAGGATTATTGCTGTAGTGAAACATTAGAGATACTAGAAAATAGTATATTATATAATTATTTAACTTTTTATTAATTTATATTTTTATTATAGTAATTAATAGATCTTAGTAACCTTAGTTTTTAGCTTTTTAGTAAAAAGACTATTAGGACTTTTATACTTATCTTTTATACTACTTTATATATTCTTTTAGTCTAAATTATTATATCTTATTATTTTAGTTTTCTAAATACTTTTAAAGTCTTCTTAATAGTATTAAATATAGCGCTTCTAATCTCTTTACCTATTTAATAACTATAATAAACCCTCTTAATATCTAGTAATTCTAGAAGTACTAAAAGTACTACTAGTATACTTTAAAATAGTTTATTAACAGAAGAATACTTAAATACTAATTAATTATTCTAGATACTTTATTTAATAAGCTGTAGTACTTAATTTCTTACCTTTTTTAGTGCTTTTAGCTTTAGTAAACTTAGAGGGTATATATTATTAATAATACTACTTAATAGTATTACTAAACCTAATAGTATCATATTATAAGGCTAGCTATATAGTATCTTTATAATTAATAGATCCCTAATCTTAAAGAGAGTATTAGCTAGATTTTAGTTTATATAGTTAGTAGTAATTCTAGAAGATTAAGAATATAATATACTAGAAGCTAGTATCGCTATTAATTATAGATATATATTATACTTTATTATAACCTTACGCTCCTCTTTAAAGATCTTAAGACTAACTAATAGTAATTTATATATATATAAACTAGTTATAAACTAAAAATACGATATAAAGACTAATTATATATATAACACTAAAAATCCTTTTTTAAATAAGAATAGTTTAAAAGCTTACTCTTTATATTATAATTAAAAGAAGCTAAATAAGTTCTCTTGATTTTTAATATATTTAGTGAATTTTATAAATATATATAAATATATTAACTTATATACTTTATGCTTATAAATAAGGGTAGTTATCCAAATAAATATAGATAAAAAGAAAGATTACCTTTAAGTTATATATAAAATTATTCTCTCCCTTATATAACCTTTATATTTTTATAATCCCTCTTCCCTTTAAATCTTTATTATAATAAAACTTCTTAAGGAATTATATACCTTTAATAATCCTCTTAAGAGTTATTTCTTATTTTATGAGTTTTATTATTATTATAACTTATAAGAGTATTTATATATATTATTTTAAAATATAAACTAAATTAAATACTATTTTAAGAGATTAAGTAGTTTATATTAGTATTAATACTTTAGAGTCTCTTAATAAATTTAATATAGATTACTTCTCTCTTAATTATTTTATTAAAAATAGACTTATTGTAGTTTTAAATCTTATTTAAGAAACTTATAAAAACCTACTTATTACTATTTATTTATAATTATATTTTTATAAATACTCTCTTAGAACTATTTTTAATAAGACTACTAAAGAGAATATCCTTATTATAATTT